>NC_090821.1:74064257-74367142 GCF_000390325.3 Nicotiana tomentosiformis | reverse complement strand
ACATCGCAAATGCGAAGAACAACTTCGCTGCCTTTCCCAGATGCACTACGCGATCGCGAGGCACCTCTCGCGAACGCGATGAAGGATTTTTCTCCAATAAAACACTAGAAATCTACCACTTCTCTAAGTCCAAAGATGACTCGTTGAGCATCCGAAACACACCCGAGGCCCCCGTGACCTCGACTAAACATACCAACCAATCCTAAAACACCATACGAACTTAGTCGAGCTCTCAAATCACATCAAACAACGTTAAAATCACGAATCACCCTCCAATTCAAACTTGAAACTTCAAAATTCTACAACCGATGCCGAAACCTATCAAATTACGTCTAATTGACCTCAAATTGTGCGTACAAGTCATAATCAATATTACGGACCTACTCCAACTTCCGAAATCGAAAAACAACCCCGATATCAAAAATTCCATTACCGGCCCAAAACTCAAAAAATTTGACTTTCGCCATTTCAAGCCTAAATAAGCTACGAATCTCCAAAATACAATCCGGACTCGCTCCTAAATCCAAAATCACCTAACGGAGATAACAGAACCGACAGAATTCCATTCTGGAGTCGTCTTCATACAGTTCTGACTATGGTCCAAATCCTAAGGCTTAAGCTCTCATTTACGGACTTAGTGTCCAAAAACACTCAGAAACTCAAAACCGATCATTCCGGCAAGTCACAATAGCAGAAAAAGATTTGGGGAAAGCAATTAATAGGGGATCAGGGCTATTACTCTCAAAATGACCAGCTTGGTCGTTACATCCTCCCCCTCTTAAAACAATCGTTCGTCCTCGAACGAGTATAAAGACATACCTAAAACTGTGAAAATATTAGGGTACTGGCTGCGTATATCCTACTCGGTCTCCCAAGTCGCCTCCTCGACCGGCTGACCCCTCCACTAGACCTTTATTGAAGCAATTTTCTTTGAACTGAGCTTTCTGATCTGCCTCTCCAAAATGGCTACTGGCTCCTCAACATAAGATAGATCTTTGTCCAACTGGACTGAGCTGAAATCCAATACATGAGTCAGATCACCGTGATACTTCCGAAGCATAGACACGTGAAATACCGGGTGAACTCCTGCTAGGCTAGGAGGCAAGGCAAGCTCATAAGCAACCTCCCCAACTCGCCGCAATATCTCAAAATGACCAATGAACCTCGGGCTCAGCTTGCCCTTCTTCTCGAACCTCATAACACCCTTCATAGGCGATACCAGAAGCAAGACCCACTCACCAACCATAAATGCCAAATCACGGAAAGTGAAAGCCGATGGCACTATTGACAAATATAAGGCAAGACTTGTTGTCAAAGGTTATAGACAAAAGAAAGGTCTTGATTACTTTGACATTTACTCGCCAGTAACGAGGATAACATCTATTAGGGTGTTAGTGGCACTAGCGGCCGTGTATGATCTTGAAATCCATCAAATGGATGTTAAAACAACTTTCTTAAATGGAGAATTAGAGGAAGAGATTTACATGGAATAACTTGAGGGTTTTGTGGTTCCTGGTAAAGAAAAAAAAGTGTGCAAACTTGTTAAGTCGCTTTATGGACTTAAACAAGCACCCAAATAATGGCATGTCAAATTTGACCAAACAATGTTGGCAAGTGGGTTTAAAATCAACGAGTGCGACTAATGTGTTTACATTAAAAACACTCCAGGTCATGAAGTCATTTTTTGTTTATATGTTGATGACATGTTGATAATGAGCAAAAACATGGCAGATATAAATGCTACTAAGCGCATATTGGCTAGCAAATTCGATATGAAAGACTTAGGAGTTGCTGATGTGATCTTAGGAATCAGAATTCACAAGACTCCACAAGGTCTAACATTATCAAAGTCTCACTACATTGAAAAGGTACTTGACAAGTTCAAGTATTTGGATTTAAAAATTGCCAAGACTCCAATTGGCGTGAGTTATACACTTCAAAAGAATGAAGGTGAAAGTGACTCACAACTGGACTATGCAAGAGTATTGGAAAGTTTGATGTATATCATAAATTATACGCGACCAGATATAGCATGTGCTATTAGTAAACTGAGTCTGTTTACAAGTAATCCCAATCACATACATTGGATGGCAATGAAACGAGTTTTGGGGTATCTCAAACATACCCAAAATTACGCTTTACATTATAACAGATATCCCTCCGTGATCGAGGGATATAGTGATGCAAATTGGATCACTGGATGATCTGAAGTTAAATCCACAAGTGGATATGTTTTTACAATTGGGGGTAGAGCAGTGTCTTGGAAATCATCCAAACAAACATGCATCGCCCATTCTATAATGGAATCTGAATTCATAGCTTTAGATAAGGCCGGTGAAGAAGCTGGATGGCTCCGAAATTTCTTTGAAGATATTTCATTTTGGCCCAAACCTCTGGCACTTATTTGTATACATTGTGATAGTCAAGTGGCAATAGGCAGGGCAAGGAGCGTTATGTATAACGTAAAATCTTGTATACGATGGAGACACAATACCGTTAGACAACTACTCTCTAGTGATGTTATCACAATTGACTACGTAAAGTCAAGAGATAACGTGTCAGATTCACTTACAAAAATCCTATCTAGAGAGGCAGTTGAAAGATCATCAAAGGGAATGAGGTTAAGGTCTAGGACAAGTCATCATGGCGGTAACTCTACCTAGAAGACTGGAGATCCCACGCGCTAGGTTCAAAGATATCAAACAAAGTTATGAATGACGGTTCAACATTGTCAAATAACTCAACCCATTCTCGTGACGAAGACAATGTTCAGAAATCGAGGTAAAGCATTAAGACTTTTTGATGAGTCAACAAAGCTTAAAGGTTTTTAATGATTTGCTAAGTCTGGCAGGATATGACCAGATAGTGTGTCTATAGGATTACACGTTTAGAAATCACCTATGTGAGTGTGAAATGTAAGTCGCTTCAAGGGGAATGAAAGTAAAGGCCCATTCTCTAAGCACTCATGAAACCAAGCAGTGTTCATGGCTGAAATGAACACAACCGTGAGAACCATAAATGGTTAAGGATTGATTGTGTGACTTATGTTGTCTAGGTATACAACAAAACTCGACAGTTCAAAGATATCAAATCTACCGATTGACCGAGTATATCCGATATAAGTTCACTATGGAAAGTTCAAAGGGAAACCTACTTATCTAGATGCAATTAATTCTTACATGTAAAACACACACGTGTCCGTGCATTCCTTTATTTTATAGCCATTCCCCATTCATGTGGGGGATTGTTGAGATTTTAAGTTTGTGTAGCTTAAAGAGGGTGAATGAGAAATGGAGGAAAAATAAAATATTTGAGTTTCCCTCCTTGGCAAAGGGACATTGTCCCATATTGGAGCAAGAAAAGGCTTTTGATGGGTATATATATAACTGCTCTTCTTCTAGCTCTTAAAGAGTTAAAAAGAAGACAAGCCTCGTGCCGTCGTCGCCGTCGCTCGCTCGGCTCGGCTTCGGCTTCGACTTCGGATTCGGATTTGGTCAAAGATCGATTGATTGATTAATCTTTTTGGATAAAATTCCTTTTAATTATTTAATTAATTAATTAATTAATTAATTAGCGAAAAATTCAATCCGCAATAACCCATGACCCGCGACCCGGTCCGTTCAGACCCGTTTTCTTCCCCGGATTATTTTAAATCTGTTTTCCTGCAATATTTCAAACAACCTGTTCCAACAGCCATGGTTGTTTCTGAAAGGTTGCAAACCTTTTCAGAAACAATGCCAACAACTCTATAAATATACTTTGAATCCCAGAATCTTTCCTTACCAAATTTTCTGATCTTCTTCTTCTTCTGCACAAAAATTATAGTGTATTTCACAACTTTCGAGTGGCTCGCTGTTCACCGACGTTTTGGTACCAACACTCCGGTGAGTTAAATCGTTCTATCCTGAGAGGATATATTCCAGCACCTCGGGTACTTGAGGGAAATAATTTCCTTAAGGACACACTGTGTATTCAGTGGGCTTGATTTATTCCTATACTGTTTTTCCAGAATTTATTTCGTTAAACAAGTATTACTAACTTTCTGTTTTGTTTATATATTTCAGAAAGTTTAATGGTTTAATTATTTAGTACAACAATACAGATTTATAACATTGTTAGGGCCCGTTTTGCCATCATTTTTTTTCACTATTTTTGATATTTTTTTCAAAATTAGTGTTTGGGAAAAATATCAAATTTCACTTGAAGTTGAATTTTAAAAAAATTCGGAATTTGAAAAACTCTAAAAAACTATTTTTCAAAATTTTCAATTCAAATCGCTCACAGTTAATATTTCGTAAGGGGTGTGTAAAATCGAAACATAATACATAATATAAATAATATAAGACAGAAGAGTAGTATTTATATAAATGTAGTTACGTGAGTTATAAAGCATACAGTCAAAATGCGTCACAGAATAAGAACAATGTGGATATTTTTAATTTTATTCATTTATCTTGGGGAAAGGAACATTACCAGTTGCAAGAATATTAAAATGCTGAGCATGCGCAACAAACATACCTCTGATCATTGTGCTTATAAACACAGTCATGATAGTAAAAACAATAGCACTTTGTTATGGGGGGAAACACTTCACGAGTCTAGAATATGAAGAGTTTAATTATGCACTAACAAGATATAAATATGACATAATCACGTCATTTATACAGTAATTAAGTAAATTTCTATGTTAACTATATTTGTTAAACGGAGATATATAAAGTTAAATTCGAATAGAAAATAGTACATGACTTAACATGGACGGATTTAGGGGGAGCGAAAGGGGGTTCACACGAACCTTCTTCGCCGGAAAATTACACTATACATATAAGGTAAAATTTTATTTGTACCTTTGTATATTATATTTTGAATTTTCTTGACATAATCTAAAAGCATAGCTTAATAGTAAGGTCGTTCAAAATATTTATCAGGTTGTTGGCTCAATTCCCAATAGACAAAGTCTCTTTTTTTTTTTTTTTTTGAATTTCTTAGCGAAAATTTTGACTCCACCACATTTGAGGCTTCCATTGGTTCAATAAATGATCATGCGCAAAAGGAACCGCACGCGAACTGACTCAAACCCACTTCACTATTTCTTCTTCTTTGCTTAGCCCAGTAGGCTCTTCATTTTCTATTCTTTGGTTTGGGTGATATAATATTAGCATTTCCAATTTTCAATTGTTGAGTAAACAAGAAAAGACTTCCAAGGTACTCATTCACTCTCTTCTCGATATTTTTGTCTTTCACTCTTTTTATTCTTCTAGGATCTCCCATTCTTCCACCATCATATCATCCAAGTGGCGGATTTAGGCGCAAATTATGATGCACGTGAATTTATGTTTTTTTGCTGGATTAGATATTTTATGTATATATTTTATAAAATTGATTTAATATTATTTGTTAAATTTTATGTCCCAAAAATATTAAATGTTATATTTGGCTGAATGTTAAGTTATTTATCTAAAAACGAGTAATCAATTCCCGCTAAATACTTTATTTTTTCTCATTTTTTAATAGTCACCCGTATTCTAGAAACCTTAATTTCGCTCTGGTCACCCCCTTATACGTCCTATTTTATTTCTTCACTATGATATTACTTAACACTAAAAAAATTTTACTTGTTGCATTTTGAGGGACAAATTAAGTGAAAATTGACTACCTATTTTATACTCTTCGCACCGTGTGTTATGAGACATCATTTTCTTCTTTAATCTGTTTTAAAAAAATGATATATACTTTTATATATAAAAATAATTTAACTTCAAATTTTTATTTTTAATTTCAATGATATACTTTTATAGCCGTAGAACTATCATGATATATTTAAAGACTATAAATTTCAAAATTCTTCCTTCATACTCATTTAAAATCCTGCATTTAAAGTGAATACTTTTCTTGTATAGTAGTTTCAGAATATCCAAATTTGACTTGGAATCAATTTCATATTTAATAAACGGAAAGTAACAAATAAATTATCGGATGAAAGAAGTAAAAGAAAATATTTATAAAAATATATATAGCAGGTTGGCTGGGGCATGCGCTGCTATTTTAGTCTAAATTTCATATAGTTGGTTTGTTCTTTACTACTGTAGCGAATATATTTAGGGACTGAATATTATGATTTCCTTAACTAGAGGTTACATGCATACCACTCTTGTTTGCCTTGACATGTTTTGATAATCTTAAACTATTTTATTAACACTAGCTCCACTAATTAATTCTGCATTGTGATTATCATAATCTGAAGTATTTTCTTTAACTTGCGAATAGACTTACCCACTATTGATATTATCCGCTTTGAGATTTAAAATGCGTCATTAGGATCTAAGAGTTATTTACTTATATACTCAGTATTTCTTCCGTGTTTTGTCGATGTGATCGAGATTCGCCTAGGGTGTCACATGCATCCTCAACTCTTAGGGACTCAACATCTTCGCTGAGTTTTGCCCCATAATCATTCAAGATTGCATGCGGAGTAACTACCATGTGTAACAATTCTGCCTACTAGTGATATTGTCCGCTTTGAGTCTAGACTCGCACGACTTTAAAACGTGTCATTGGGGTCTAAGACTTATTTACTTATATATTCTCATCATCTTTCTCGTATTTTGTTGATGTGAGATTCGCCTAAGGTGTAACAACTTGCTTCTTCATTAATGATGATTTCCTAAATTTGATGTACTTGACAACCAGCTTGGCAAGAGTGAACATGTTCGACTGCCAACGAGGGTAATCAAGAGCTATGACAAGTTTGTCTCTTCTCGTATAAGTCATCAAGACTATATCTCTTAAAAATATACTATGATATGGTCGAATGGAATCAAATTAGATTTAGGTTATCTATGTAAAATGGTTATAATATACTTGTAGATACTCATATTCAGCAATTTAAGAAAGGGCATTAGCAATATAAATGCTTGTTAAAAACCGTCTATGGATTATATATCATAAGTAACAACCTCTTGATTCATGGAATAGTTGCTAGAATCTTGGGATCAGTTGCTAATTAGGAAATTTCACATAGGTTTGCGTAGTATATATTGAGCGAGCCGCTTAGGGCGTAAGCATCGTAAAGTTGAGCTCCACGCGTAAGCCTAACGGCGTTTGTAAGTGCTCTGCCCAGGGACGAGTCCCGACTTTCCAAAAAAGCCTTTTAAAACACCGCTAAAACACCGCTAGCCTCACATGATCTTGAGACTTTTATCGCGCCTTCAAGATACGCTTGCTTGGCTAATCTATTATATCTTAGGATTAAGACCAAAGTTTACTATTACATTTAGTCTCCGAACTTGGCAAACCATCACTCTTGTTTTGCTCATACACGAAATCAAGATTTGAAGTTTATGAATTTTGAATTTGCACGGAACACTTAGATCGTCTTAGTTATTGAGTTTTAATTAAATATTTATATATATTTAATAAATTTCCTATTAGAAAATATAGTGTTTAAGCAAAAATGACTGGACTCGACAAGACCCACACCTAATAGGCTAGCTCTGGACTTTTGCCTTGGCATATTTCATGATACCAAACCATTTTATTAACACTGACTCCATTAATTCATTGTAATTATCGTAATCTGAAGTACTTTTTTTTTCCCCAACTTGCTTCTATAATGGATTGTTTTTCTATATTTTGAAATACTTGAAAACCAGCTTGGCAAAAGAGTAACATGTCGACTGCCACTGAGGGCAATCTAAAGTTATCACAAGTTTGTCTTTTCTCGTATAAGTCGATATTTCGTGTTCTAAAAATATATATGGGCGAATCAAATAAAATTAGATTGGATTTAGGCAATCTAAGAAAGATGTTTATAACACTTGCGATCGACGGATCAAAAGTTTTGAATAGTTGAGATTACTTAAGTATATTATTGTTGGTCAATATGAAATTAAATATTACCCCTGACTTGAGTTTGTCATCGATGAATTTTACTTCAAAATATTTGTAGCCCTGTTTTACACTAACAATATAGTTTAACATGTAATTTTCTTATAAATGACCTGATTATATAAATATTTTTTACACTATCAACGCATAAAACTTAAAATTCTTCACACCATATGCAAGAGTTGGGTTAAACACAATCATCAAAAACAACTTTGGAGTAAATGATTTTATAAATTTTAAAATTTATCAAAATTTATCAGAATTAATTTGTCTCGTATATATATATATATATATATATATATATATATATATATATATATATATATATATATATATATATATATATATTTATTGGTGAATCGAATAAAATTAGATTGGATTTCGGAAATCTAAGTAAGATGGAGCTGGCTTAACTCATGAATTTTCATAGATATTGGTCCTACATTATTTATTCATTAGGACCATCACATTCCCATTTTCATATTGCTATATGCTAATATCATAGGTTACCTATTTAAGGTAAGTGATGACCAATCATAAAAAACCAAGGCATTTGTGACAGAAGAATAGAGAAATCTATAGACATTTGATTGCTTTGTGAACCTAATCTTTCAATTATGTCACCAATCCGGATTTAGAATTTGAAGTTTATGTGTTTCTACAATGATCTTAAGTTAATGAATATCTATACATATTTAATGAATTTCTTAATATATATTTAAAGTATAGACAAAAATTATTAAATTCAGATGAACTCACCATCACTACATACCAAATTTTATTACAAGAAATTGTGTGTTCCCCAAAAGATATTGTTTGGAGTTTGTATAGGGACATTGACCACTTTGAAGATTTTCTGGTGTAAGTTTCCATAATTGTTTTGCCAGAAGTTTCAGAACCTTTAAGTAAATAATATGGCTTTTCTATACCATAATTGACAATGGGATAGTTGTCCTTACTGAACTTCATCCGGTCCACTTTAATAATAATTCATTCGGTCCTTTTCGGTTATTTTCACGCATATTAAAAAAATTATTTTTTAATATTAATTAATAATAAAATTGATTATATTAACCTTGCTATCTTTTTAATTTATTTATTGAAAATATAACAGATACTTCGAGACTTTTTACTTCAAGAACAACTTAAAAAAAAGAATTTAATTCCTTCTTAATATTTGAAAAAATCAAATATTATGGACTATAAAAAAATAATAAAAAATCAGTTAAAGTAGACCGAGAAGATATAATATATTGTAAACACAAGGGTAACAGTTTCAATAAGGTGACCCGTTTGACAAGTGACTTCTTTGATTTGATAGGGCGACTGAAATACTCGATTTAGAGCTATGCGAAACAATTGAAAAAGGAGATTTGGAATCCAGCCACTTAATTAGACCATATTTCTTTGTTTAACAGAGGATGATCTGATCTTATAGAGAACCTGCAATCTTCCCATTTGATTACTTAATATCCTTGTGACTATCTGTAAATCTGAAGATACTACTTCAAATATAGACACATTAATCAGTTCAATAAGAAAGAGAATAGAATAGAGAAAAGAGGCAAAATCTTGGGTGCAATGTTAGTATAATAGATTCACTACTTATAAATGTTCCATGTGGATATAGATTATTCTTTGGTCACGTTGATTTTAATTTTTAGCATAAATCTTGTCGTGCGTCTTTAAGATTTGCACTATTTAAAGATGTCAAATCTTGCAAAAGAGAGCTTCATCACGTTTTAGATTACAACAACAACAACAACAAAAAATCGGTATATTCTCACAAGTGAGGTCAGGAAAGGGTAGTGTGTACGCATACCTTATCTAGTAAAGGTAGAAAGACTGTTTCCAATAGACCATCAGCTTAGAAAGAATGAGAAGAAGAAGGGGAAGAAGGAGGAGAAAGAGAAAAGGGAAAGAAAAAAATGGGGGGGGGGGGCAACAGGAAATACGATAACAGAAGCAAACTAAATCACATGACGAAGTAACGATCTACTTAAGAATATGCAGGAACGTGAGTGCTACTAAAGTAACTGGTAAGAAAAGGAGAAACTTATAACTACTACCTACTAACATTCTACCATAATCCTCGACCTCCATACCTTCCTATCAAGGGTCATGTTCTCAGTAAGATGAAGCCGCGCCATATCATGTCTAATCACCTCTCCCCAATACTTCTTTGGTCTACCTCGACCTCTTCTCAAACCCGTCATGGCCAGCCTCTCACATCTCTTGACAGGAGCATCAATGCTTCTCCTCTTTACATGCCCGAACCATCTCAGCCTAGACTCCTGCATCTTGTCCTCCATGAAGGCCAATCCCACTTTATCCCGAATAGCTTCATTCCTACTCTTATTTTTTCTGTTATATGATAAGTGAGAATTTTGAATACTTATTAGCGCCTTTTAGCTTTCGTTTTAGTCCAAAAGTATCTAATTGTGTTCCCGAAAACTGATAAAATATGCTTACCTGCAGGAGTATTGGAAAATGAGCCACTACGATGAAATCCAACTCAAGGAGGAGTGATCTGAACAAGGACAAAAATCAGGCACAGAAGTTCAAGTGCGGACCGCAGATTTTTATCTACGGCCGCTAAATATGAAGGAAAATCAACAGAGCCCTAGTGCAAAATGCGGACCACATAATTATTGTGCGGTCGTAGAAGCTACGTAAGAGCCAAAGTTCAAAGAGTTTCATTTCAAGCTCAAGAAGAAATGCGGACCGCACAATAATTGTGCAGCCGCAGAAACAACTATGCGACCGCACTCAGGAAATGTGCGGTCCGCAGAAGAGCCTAGTGCGGACGCACCCAGAATTGTGCGGACCGCAAAACATGAGAGATGCGGTTGCAATCCAAAATTGTGCATCCGCAGAGTCAACTCCTGTCAAGATCTGAAGAGAAGTGCGGACCACACATATAATTGTGCGGCCGCAGAACCTTCGAAAGGGTAATTTTGTCCAAAAATTTCAGCTTTGTATAAATAGACTACTTTTATGAAATTAGGTCAAGTTTTGAAATATTGAAAATCCTGTAGCCGTTTTTACTTGCTTCTTTAGGCAATTTTAGCTTATTTTGGTGATTTAACATTGGATTTTTATCTTTTAATCTTGCAATATGAGTTTTATCATCTTTTCTTCTCTATTTTTCTCTATACCCATTATGAGTAGCTAGATTTTTAGTTAGGGTTATGACCCAACCCTAGTGTGTGAACCTAATGGGTGTTTGATTTATGGCGTGTTTATTATTTAGCCTTGTTCTTGCCTTTAAGTATAGAATTAATGGTTGCAAACATTAGTTTATGCGTATTTGACTTGGTCTCTACTTAAGAAAGAGAGACTTAGTCTAGGAAAACTTGGCTAACAAGAATTTGGGATAAAATCAAGAGATTGTTAGTCCCAATTAAAGGGTTGAACATAGATATAGTAAAACTCGACTTGAGTATTTTATCAACTGTTTTGTTCAATATCTATTTGGACTTGAGAAATCCAAATCTGGCAAAATTACTCTCTTATCGAGAGGTATTGAGTGGGTATTTGAGTATTGATTGCTATAATACACCCCGACCAACAAAATAAGCTTTAAAGTTTACAACCCGTTAGGCAAATACCTAGGTGAAGGTCATACCCCTTGAACTTTTTATATATTTGAAAACCACCCAAAAGTAATATTCTCTAGTTTTATATCTTTAGAATTGTAATCCTTAACGTAATCTTAGAAGTAAAAACAAAACCATATTTGTAGAAGTGCAACCAAGATACTTCACGTGCTTTATCCAAATATATACCACTAATCCCATCCCAACTCCCTGTGGATTCGATCCCGACTCCTTGTTGGGTATTATTATTGTAATCGACCGTTTCACAACCCCGAATAGAGGCGTGACTTGTAGGAGATCAATTTTTGGCGCCGGTGTCGAGGAGCATAAAAACGAATTTAGCTATATATTTGATTTTGTGTGTGAATTGTCTTCTTTTCCTTCCGTGTTACTAATCATTTTGGTGAAACAATTGTAGGTGAAACAATGGCTCTCAACAACAATGATCCTCTCGGAAACATGCATTTGGGGGATGTGGACGTGGTCGATGACCAAGTTGAAGAGGTTTCTCTTGAACCTAAAGCAAATAGACGAGGACGACCGCCTCAAGACAACATTCCCGTTCAACCCCCACCTCCACCAAGAGTGGCTTCACACTAGGTGTTGCCGAATGAAGGGTATGCAAGTACCATAATCCCGCCCCGCATTAGGGAGGGAAACTTTCAAATCACAAATGTTATGCTCACATTGCTAGAGCAACGTGGATTCTTTACCAGGGCTTCGAATCAAAATGCGTACAAACACTTGAAAGGATTTGTGGACACTTGCTGTGGGAGTAAACAAACAAACGTCTCCGAGGATGCTTTAGGGTTGAGGCTATTTCCTTTCTCTCTACGAGGGAAAGCCTTGAATTGGTTAGAGAGGTTGCCAAACCATTCCATCCATACATGGGATGAATTGGCAGAGAAATGTATTTCCAAGTTCTTTTCTCTCGGGCATATAACTACTCTTAGAGATAAGATTCTAGCATTCAAACAAAAACCCTATGAGCCTTTGCATGAGATATGGGAGAGGTACCGAACTATGGTGAAAGAGTGCCCAAACAATGACATGACGGAGGCTATGATTCAACAAATTTTCTATAGGGGATCAATACTACCAATCAATGCTTGATCAACCAACTTGCCAGTGGAAATTTCATGACAACGCCATATGTGGAAGATTGTGAGATCTTAGATGAAATGGCGGATACTTCATCGGCGTGGAAAAGTAGAGAAAATGTTCCTCAAGGTGATTCAAACGTGATTCACCTACGTAAATAATTGCATGATCGTGGGCAAGCAATTTCTGAGTTGACCACCACAATGAATCAATTAGCCAAGGCTTAACTTCAACAAGTTCAAAGTCCTAAGCAAGTCAATGCAATGGAGGGAGTTAATATGATGGTAAACAAGAGAAGGCAAAGGGTCCTCAAGTGCAAAATCGTGCGGAACATTATGTGCAAGAAGATAATGGGTTTGATCAAGATGAATCTTACAATGAACAAGAAGAGGAAGTAAAATATGTGAAAAACTTCCAAGGGCAAAGAAACAACTCTCAAGGCCCGAATCAACAACAATGGCGACCTCATGGTAATCAAGTAAATTGGAATGGTCAAAATAACCAAGGCAATTGGAGTGTCAATAGTCAATGATATTGGGGAGGCAACAACCAAGGGAGATAGAACAATAACCAAGGAAATCGGAGGTCGGGATTTCAAAGGCCCCCGATGTATCAATAACCGAGCAACCCACCTCCTTATCCTTCCCATGGTCCAAGATCTTCCAACAATGAGATGGGACGAATTGAGAACATGTTCAAACAAATGATGGAGAATAATGCCGACTCTGATGCTCAACTAGCCTCTCACAACACTTCAATTCGCAATTTGGAAGTTCAATTGGGGCAAATTTTGCAAGCTTTAAACACTCTTCCTAAGGGGGCACTACCAAGTGACACGGTGGTGAACCCAAAGGGCAGGAACAACACGGGATATGCCATGGCCATGAATACAAGGAGTGAAAAAGGTGGGGATGCACCCACATCAAGTCAAAGGAAAATTGTGGATGATGAGCAAGTGGTACAAGAAGATGATATCCCGAAGAATGTGGTGCAAGAAAATGATGAAGTAAGAATTGATATTGATGACAATGTGAAGGAGACTCAAGAGGAAGTGGATCCGTCTAGGGAGCACATTATTAACATACCGAAACCGGTAGTGCCAAAGGCTAATACACCAATTCCAAGGCCTCCTCCTCCATATTATCAAAGGCTTGCCAATAAAAATGGTGATAATCAATTCAAAAAGTTTATTGACATGATGAAGAGTCTATCTATTAATGTACCATTGGTTGAGGCTTTAGAGCATATGCCTGGTTATGCAAAGTTCATGAAGGACTTGGTGACAAATAAGCGGTCGATGAATTGTAAAACTATAAAGATGACTCATCAAGTGAGTGCAATTGTGCATTCAATGGCTCCTAAATTGGAAGATCCTGGCGCTTTCACAATCCCTTGTGCCATTGGAAGTGCCGACTTTGCTAAAGCTCTTTGTGATCTTGGGGCAAGTATCAATTTGATGCCCTATTCGGTTTTCAAGACTTTGGGAATTGGGCAACCAAGACCCACCTCTATGAAATTATAAATGGTGGATCGTACCATGAAGAGACCGTTGGGTATAATTGATAATGTGTTGGTTCGTATTGATAAATTCATTCTTCCGGCGGATTTTGTTATTCTTGATTGTGAAGTGGACTATGAGGTGCCGATTATTCATGGTAGACCTTTCCTTGCTACGAAAAAAGGCTCTTGTTGATGTGGAAGCCGGTGAACTTACTTTCCGGGCGGGTGATAAAAAGGCGGTGTTCCATGTGTGCAAATCTATGAGGCAACCGAATAGCAATGAAGTATGTTCATTCGTGGACTTGGTGACCGATATGATTATTGATGATACTAGTGCCACGATGAATGTTGATGATACTTTGGAGGCCGTTTTGCTTAACCTTGATGATGACGAGACGGATGGCTATGTGAAATGCGTAAACTCATTGCAAGAAATGAGGTCGTACACTTATAAACTCCGCAAATTGTCCTTGGATCTTGAAAATCGAAAGACTCCTCCAACAAAGCCCTCAATCGAGGAGCCTCCCACTTTGGAGTTAAAGCCATTGCCTCCGCATCTCAGGTATGAATTCCTTGGCCCTTGTTCTACTTTACCGGTTATTCTTTCCTCTTGTTTGACTAACGTGCAGGTAGACTCCACATTGGCGGTGCTACAAAAGAGGAAGAAAGCTATTGGATGGACATTGGCAGATATTCGAGGAATAAGCCCCCCATTTTGCATGCACAAGATTAATTTGGAGGAAGATTCCAAATCCTCCATTGAACATAAAATGAGGCTAAATGAAGCAATGCAAGAGGTGGTCAAAAAGGATATCATCAAGTGGTTAGATGTAGGGGTTGTTTATCCCATTTCCGATAGTTCGTGGACCTCTCCGGTGCAATGTGTCCCAAAGAAATAGGGCATGGCGGTGGTTACCAATGAACAGAACGAGTTTATTCCTACAAGAACAGTGACCGGGTGGAGAGCATGTATGGACTATTGCAAGCTCAACAAAGTCACAAGGAAGGATCATTTCTCACTTTCCTTCCTAGATCAAATGCTTGATAGATTGGCCGGTCATGCTTTCTATTGTTTCCTTGATGGGTATTCCGGCTACAATCAAATTCTTATTGCTCTGGAGGATCAAAAGAAGACTACTTTCACATATCCTTATGGTACTTTCGCATTCTCGTGGATGCCATTTGGGTTATGCAATGCACCAGTGACTTTTCAAAGGTGTATGATAGCTATCTTCACGGACATGGTGGGGGATTTCCTTGAAGTCTTCATGGATGACTTTTCGGTGGTCGAGAATTCTTTTGATGATTGCTTGAAAAATTTGGATAAGGTCTTGGCAAGATGTGAAGAGATGAACTTGGTGTTGAATTGGGAGAAATGTCATTTCATGGTTGAGGATGGCATTGTCCTTGGCCACAAAATTTCAAATAATGGCATTGAGGTCGACAAGGCAAAAATATAGGTGATTTCTAAACTTCCACCTCCAACATCCGTGAAGGGAGTGAGGAGTTTCTTGGGTCATGCGGGGTTTTACCGGCGTTTCATCAAGGAGTTTTCCAAAGTGGTGAACCCCTTGTGTAAGCTTTTGGAGAAAGATGCCAAATTTCATTTCAATGAAGATTGCATGAAGGCATTTGAATTGCTCAAGTTCAAATCGACAACTACTCCTATTATCATCTCCCCGAATTGGAGCTTGCCTTTTAAGCTCATGTGTGACGCTAGTGATATGGCGGTCGAAGTAATTTTGGGGAAACGTGTCAACAAGATCTTTCATCCGGTCTACTATGCTAGTAAGACCATGAATGATGCCCAACTCAATTACACTATGACCGAAAAAGAGCTCCTTGCTATTGGTTTTCTATAGAGAAGTTTTGCCCGTACTTGATGGGTACAAAGGTGATTGTCCACACGGATCACGCGACACTTCGGTACCTTATTAGCAAGAAAGATTCAAAGGCTCGGTTAATGAGATGAGTGCTTTTATTGCAAGAGTTCGATCTAAACATCCAAGATCACAAAGGCAGTGAAAACCAAGTGGCGGACCACTTGACTCGTTTGGAGGAGGAGGGGAGGCCACATGATGGCCTTGAAATCAATGACTCCTTCCTCGACGAGCAACTTCTAGCCATTTCAATGACCGAAATGCCATGGTTCGCTGATTTAGCAAATTATCTTGTGAGTGGTATTGTACGAGATGAGTTCTCTTTAAACCAAAGGAAGAAGCTCAAATAGGATTGCCTAGACTATTATTGGGATGAACCGTACCTCTTTCGTATTTGTACCGATGGCGTGATTAGAAGATGTGTGCCGGAGGTGGAACAAGTTGAAATTCTTAGGGCTTGTCATTCTTCACCCTACGGTGGTCACCATGGGGGAGCAAGAATGATAACCAAAGTGTTGAGTTGTGGATTCTATTGGCCTACTCTCTACAAGGACGCAAGTGATATAGTCAAGAGTTGTGATGAATATCAAAGGGCCGATGGGATTTCAAAGAAAAATGAGATGCCCATCACCACCATGTTGGAAATTGCGATTTTTTATGTGTGGGGTATAGATTTCATGGGACCGTTTGTAAGCTTTTGTGGGAACACCTACATTTTGGTAGCTGTGGATTATGTGTCAAAATGGGTTGAAGTCGTTGCTCTACCCAACAACGAATCTAGAAGTGTGGTGGCATTTTTGAAAAAGAACATCTTCACAAGGTTTGGTACTCCGCGGGCTATTATAAGTGACGATGGGTCGTATTGTTGCAACAAAACTTTTGATACCTTGCTTAGCAAGTATGGTGTCACTCACAAAGTCACGACCCCCTATCACCCTCAAGCAAGCGGACAAGTGGAAGTCTCCAACCGGGAGATCAAGAGTATTATGTCAATAACAGTGAATGCCAACCAGACGGATTGGTCAAAGAAACTTGACGATGCTTTATGGGCTTATAGGATGGCTTACAAAATACCGATTGGGATGTCTCCATACCGGTTAGTGTTTGGGAAAGCTTGTCACCTTCTGGTGGAACTTGAGCACAAGGCATTGTGGGCTTTGAAGAAGCTAAATATTGAGTGGGATGTCGCCTCCAACTTAAGGATGGCACAATTGAATGAGCTAGATGAATTTCGGTACCATGCATATATAAGTTCATCCTTATACAAGGAGAAGATGAAGTACCTCCATGACAAGTACATTCGGAATAAGGAGTTTAAAGAAGGTGATCTTGTGTTATTGTTCAATTCTCGGTTACGGATGTTTTCGGGAAAGTTAAAGTCTAAATGGAGTGGCCCGTTGGAAGTTGTGAGTGTGACACCCTTTGGTGCATTGGACTTGAAGAATAAAAATGATGAAGTGCTTAGAGTCAATGGTCACCGGGTGAAGCACTATCTTGGAAAGGTTAGTGATGGCCACGTAGTGGCGGTGATTCATTTCAAGTGATTGATGGTAATCTGCATCGTGCAGCGACGTTAAATCAAGCGCTTCTTGGGAGGCAACCCATGTTTCCTTTTCTTTTCCTTTTTCTTCTTCTTTAGATAGGTCTTGTTTTGTGCTAACTGGTTTTGAAGTGTGTTGCAGGAATGAGTGTACTTTGTAAGAACTGTGCTCAGGAAAAGTAGCTAAGTATGAAAAAAGTGCAGACCCCACATTTATTGTGCGGATCGCACAATTTTGAAGGCCATAACAGAAAGGGATTTGCGACAGCACAATTCTTGTTGCGGCCACATAACTGGAGATCAGAAATTGCAAACTCTCTGAAGTTGTGCATGTCATAGAAATGGACAAAGTGTGGCAGCACAAGGAAATGTGCGGTCCGCACAAATATCTGCGGCCGCACTCAAAAATGTGCGTAACGTAGATCATCAAAAGGGTAATTTGTAACAGGTAAAAGAGTGTAGACCGCACACAAAATTGTGCGGCCACACTCAGCTCTTGAGTCCTTGCCCTAACCGGCTAACTATAAATAGTCCCTCCTCACCACTGTTCAAACTTTACGAACTCTGAACAATTAACACAAAGGAAAACACAGTGCACTCAATTAATTCAAACATCTCACTCTTATTTCATCATCTTTGATTCTTCCTTGCATCACTACATTACTGGTATGTTCAACTCATCATTAAATTTTTCAGTTTGCTTAATTTTGTTCATAATTAGTTTAGTTATTTTTAGCCCTAATGTCAAAATTCATCATTATGTGAGCTTACAATTGTATGGGTAACTTCTTATTTGCTAATTGGGGGATGGGTAAACTGTGTACCATGTCTAAATTGCCAATACCATGTCTAAATTGTGCATGAATTGAAAAATCCTAAGTGACTGCCATTTGTTTTTGAATTGTGTGGCCGCACAAGGAATTATGTGGTCCGCAGATCATTAGGCTAGGGCAAATATTGTGTGTACTGCACTCAAAATTATGCAGTCTGCCGAAATTTAACCGCGGCCGCAGAAACGTGTGTGTGACCGTAGACCGGTCAATTCTCTTACTTCAGAGAGTTATTATTTTGGAGCTTGCAATTGTGTAGCCGCACTCAAGATTGTGCGGACCACACTTCAATTGTGCGGTCGCACTTAAAATTGTGCAGACCGTAGAACCATCAGTGCAGCCGCACTTCCAAAATTGTATGGTCCGTACAAGCCCATCTGCGTGTGCACCCAAAAATGTGCGGACCACACTTCCCCCAACCTGCATACTATTTGTCTATAATTGTCTGATACTTTGGATTTGAACTATAACTGATTCGTATTGCTATGTATTGCAGATAATGGTTAGATCACGGGGGCGAGGTGATACATCCAAGGGGAGGGCCCGAGGCCGAGGCAGGGATACCCTACCACTCTCCGTGAAAAAAGTGATATCTAAAAAGGAAACTGTAGGGCGAGGTAGGGCTGCAGAGCCCTCTGAGTCATGTTCATACATCCCGTCTAGGGAAGCATCAGAGGGCCACTCTGTGGAAGAACGACCTGATGCCCAATCTCTGTCACAGCAATTTCCATGGAGATACCAGCTCCGAAATGAGCCTTCCACCTCAGCAAGCACTTTTGAGGGTTCGGATGATGACAATCAGGGTTCAGAACCCTCATCTACTTATTCCCCCTCCGCAGAAGAAGCTCAAAAAGAAATGCGGACCGCCCAATAATTGTACGGCCGTAGAAACAACTATGCAACCGCACTCAGGAAATGTGCGGTCCGCAGAAGAGCCCAGTGCGTCCATACCCAGAATTGTACGGACCGTAGAACATGAGAGATGCGGCGGCAATATAGAATTGTGCGGCCGCAGAGTCAACTCCTGTCAAGATCTGAAGAGAAGTACGGACCGCACATATAATTGTGCAGCCGCACAACCTCCAAAAGGGTAATTTTATCTGAAAATTCCAGCTTTGTATAAATAGACTACTTTCACGAAATTTGGTCAAGTTTTGAAATATTGAAAGTCCTGTAGCCGTTTTTACTTGCTTCTTTAGGAAACTTTAGCTTATTTTGGTAATTTAACATTGGATTTTTATCTTTTAATCTTGCAATATGAGTTTTATCATCTTTTCTTCTCTATTTTCCTCTATACCCATTATGAGTAGCTAGATTTCTAGCTAGGGTTGTGACCCAATCCTAGTGTCTAAACCTAATGGGTGTTTGATTTATGGCGTGTTTATGGTTGGGTATTTATTATTTAGCCTTGTTCTTGCCTTTAAGTGTAGAATTAATGGTTGCAAATATTAGTTTATGCCTATTTGACTTGGTCTCTACTTGAGAAAAAGAGACTTAGTTTAGGAAAACTTGGCTAAAAATAATTTGGGATAAAATCAAGAGATTGATAGTCCCAATTAAAGGGTTGAACCTAGAGATAGTAAAACCCGACTTGAGCATTTTAACAACTGTTTTGTTCAATATCCATTTGGACTTGAGAAAGCCAAATTTGGCAAAATCACTCTCTTACCGAGAGGTATTGAGTGGGTATTTGAGTGTTGATTGCTATAATACACCCCGATCAATAAAAAAAGCTTTAAAGTTTACAACCCGTTAGGCAAACACCTAGGTGAAAGTCATACCCCTAGGATTTTATATATATTTGAAAACCATCCAAAAACAATTTTCTCTAGTTTTATATCTTTAGAATTGTAATCCTTAACGTAATTTTAGTAGTGAAAACAAAACCATATTTGTGGAAGTGCAACCAAGATACTTCACGTGCTTTATCCAAATATATACCACTAATCCTATCTCAGCTCCCTGTGGATTCGATCCCGAATCCTTATTGGGTATTATTATTCCAATCGACCGTTTCACAACCCCGAATAGAGGTGTGACTTGGAGGAGATCAGTATACCCACTCATCTATCTCAACAGCCTCATTTCTGCTACTTTCATCTTCTGTACATGTGAGTTCTTACTTGGCCAACACTCCTCCCCATATAGCATAGTTGGTCAGACTACCACTTTGTAACATTTACCTTTAAGTCTCGGTAGCACATTCCTATCACTTAAGACGCCAGACGCAAGCCTCTATTTCATCCATCCCGCTCCAATACGATGTGTAACATCCTCGTCAATCTTCCTGTTACCCTGGATAATAGACTCGAGATATTTCAAACTATCTTTCTTGGGGATAACTTGAGTATCAAGCTTCACATCCACGTGTGACTCATAAGCCCCGTCACTGAATCTGCACTCTAAGTATTCTGTTTCAGTCCTTCTCAACTTGAAAGATTTAGACTCCAAGGTCTGTCTCCAAACCTCCAACCTTGCATTGACCCCGTTTCGCGTCTTGTCGATCAATATTATATCGTCGGCAATTAGCATGTACCATGGAACTTCCCGCTATATGTGCTGCGTCAGCACGTTTATCGTCAAGGCAAATAAAAATGGGCTAAGAGCCGATCCCTGGTGCAGCCCCATCACAACTGAAAAGTGCTCCGAGTCTCCTCCCACCATCCTCACCCGAGTCTTACCACCATTGTACATATCCTTAATCACCCAAGTGTACGCTACTGGCACGCTGCTAACCTCCAGACACCTCCACAAAACTTCCCTTGACAGTTTATCGTACACTTTTCAAGGTCGATAAATACCATATGCAAGTCCTTTTTCCTTTCCCTATACTGCTACACTAATCTCCTCACCAGATGAATAACTTCAGTAGTTGAGCACCCTAACATGAATCCGAACTGGTTCTCAAAAATAGACACGGTCCTCCTCATCGTGACTTCCACCACCCTCTCCCAAATTATCATAGTGTGGCTCAACAACTTTATACCCCTATAATTATTGCAATTTTAGATATCACACTTGTTCTTGTACAACGAAACCATTGTACTTCACCTCCATTCCTCGGGCATCATTTTCATCTTAAAAATTACATTAAACAACCTAGTGAGCCACTCCAAACCTGCTCGACCCGTATTTTTCCAAAACTCCACTGGAATTTCGTATGGCCCCGTCTCTCTGCCCCTACTCATCTTGCGCATAGCCCTTTCCACCTCCTCCACCTTAATACGCCTGCAATAACCAAAATCCCGCCGACTCTCGGAGTGCTCCAACTCACCTATCGTAATACTTTTGTCCCCATCCTAGTTCAACAGTCTATGGAAGTACATCTGCCATCTGCGTCTAATAGGTGCCTCGTCCATTAATACTCTGTCGTCCTTGTCCTTAATACACTTCACCTAGTCCAAGTCACGGGCCTTCCTCTCCCCCACCTTGGCCAACCGGTACAACTTCTTGTCTCCTCCTTTGCTCCCAAGTTCCTCGTATAGACGCCCAAACGCCGCAGTCTTAGCCGCTGTGACCGCTAATTTTGCCTCTTTTCTTGCCTTGCTTCCACTATACCTTGGACCTCTCCATTCCACCACCAATCCCCTTTGTAGATAACCCTTCGTAACCCCTAAGTCCTCTCTCGCAGCTTCCCGAATGTAATTAACAGTCATGGCTCACATACTAGTTGCATCTCCCCTACTCTCTCAGGCCCTCACAGCCAGAAACTTCTCCCCCAACTCTTGAGCTCTGTCCTTAGTCAAATGACCCCATTTGATCTTAGTTTGCCTGCACACCGCCCTCTTTCTCTTGCTCCACTTGATCTCTTGGTCCATTACTAGGAGTCTATGTTGGGTCGTGATGTTCTCACTCGGGATGACCTTGCAATCAATGCATAAACCTTAATCACATTTTCTATAGAGGAGGTAATCAATCTGGGTCTTAGCTACTGAACTCCGGAAGGTGACCAGGTGCTCCTCCCTCTTCGGAAAACTCGAGTTAGATATCACCAAATCAAAAGCACTAGCAAAATCCAATAGTGTGGAGCCCCCCTCATTCTGATCCCCAAAGCCGAACCTACCATGCACATTGTCATAACCCCTAGCATCAGCCCCAATATGACCATTAAAATCCCTACCATTGAACAACTTCTCGATGTGTGGGATACCGCGTACCACTTCATCTAAATCCTCCCAGAATTGTCTCTTGACCTGCTAGTCCAAGCCTACATGAGGAGCGTACGCGCTAATGGCGTTTATAATAAACCCTCCCAACTACTAGCTTAATACTCATCAATCTATCGTTTACCCTCCTAACCTCAACCACGAGCTCCCTGAGGTCCCTGTCAACTAAAATACCCACACCATTCTTGTCCCAGTGCCTTCTGAGTACCAAAGTTTAAACCCGTCCACATCCCGAGCCCTCGTACCTACCAATCTAGTTTCCTGGACGCATGCTATGTTGATCTTACTCTTCTGAAGAATCTTACCTAACTCTACAGACTTCCCCGTCAAAGTCCCTATGTTACAGGTCCCAATTCTCATCTTAGAGGCTCCCTTATCCCCTTTTCCGCCCTTAGTCCCTGCCCCCGCCACCCCTGATGACATGATCTTACTCTTCCATCGTTTACCACAGCCACTATAGTCTAAGTGGTCTTAAATAATCACTAATACTCAAATACCAAATAGCAAAAATAAAGGAATATAAGCTACGAATTCGAAAGCTTAAGAACCCAAACGAAACTACAAGTAAGCAAATAAGAATTCCATTAAAAGCTAAGGCACCAAACAATATTTCAGACAAACAAATAGGCACTGTACTAAAACTAACTAATGCAATTATGTAACTCGCAGGAAAGGAAAACAAAGGAAGACAAGATATCCAGAGGTACCAACTTCGGGTGGGTAGAACCTGGATTATTGATTTGGATGACAAAGCATTGTTACAACACCTGCATGTGTCAATTTCAGGCCTTCCATACACTGCCACACGCCTCCGCTGCCGCTGGTCGTCACCGTCGAGTTGGTACCTGCACACAGCTGCTGGGCCCTCTACAAGAGGAAAAAAGAGGCGATCTGGAGAGCATCGGCAATGCTCCTTGGCCTATATCTGGGTCGCCACAACCTTCTTGAAAGAATGGTAGAAAAAAATGGAGGAAGAAATGCGGGGCGGACTAGGGATGGATAGAAAATCGAAAGAAAAGGGAAGGATAAAATGGAGAAAGAGCGAGGGAGGGGAAGAAAACATGGGCGAATTATTTTTTTTTTTTTGGGGAGGGGGTGTGAAGAAGAAGGGGAGGAGAAGGGTGGAAGGAGGAAGGAGGAAGGAGAGAGAGGAAAGGAGAGAGAAAAATATAAAGTGGACGGCACTTACCTGTGTCCGGTGACCGCCGGTGGTGGCGCAAGAAAGGTGAGAGGGGACATGACCATTAATGGGGAGTGAAGAGAGACCAAAGTCCAAATAAATCTTTCATATTGGATTCCTCGAACCATAAAGTTTAAAGTGTATAACTGAGAACGTGCAACCAAATATTTTGTCTTCTCTACTGTTGGGTAACGCCAACATCCTGCCTACAATAAGGTCCTCAAAGGAGGCTGGGGTGGTCCGAGTCGGAGTCATGGTCGAACATGGTGTTTGCTTGGTGAACTTGGATAAAAAATAAAGTTACGCCCTTACTATCAGCTATAATTTTTAGCATGATGGTAAACGCTTAATCCTAACATCTACTTACTCTTGATGAATGTTCTATGTTACAACTTACAATGATTTTAACTTTTAGCGATCACTTTTTAACAAAGGAATATGAATTCAATCGTTATAAGTATACGTACAGTAATCAATATTTTTGTGATTGTTAAAGTCAATTTAGTTAAGCAATAGTAAGAGGATAACATCTGGTCCATACAAAAGTATAATATTTGGCTGTCATTTCCATACATTTTTTTCATTTGGCATACGAGGAAATGCAGAAAGAGACACGAGAGATTGCGATCCTTGTAACCGTCGAGCCAAAAAAGCAGTCCAGTGCGCAAAGCATTTTGTGTTTATGCAGGGTTCGGAGAAGGCTCGGACCCGAGGAGTATGAATACCCTAATGCCAGCATTAATGACTGCTTCCACGGCTCATACACGTGTATTATAGGTTACCGAGACAACTTTGTCATTACTCCAAAATCCCTTCCTATAACCGTCGAGCCAATCAATTATGAATATACCATAACAAAGTTTAGAATAACAATGACTTACTAGTAAAATCCAATTAATCACTAAACTAAGAGTTCTTGTGGATCAACACATTATCTAACTGGTTTTTTAATTCCATTTTCTTGATTGACCAAGAAAGTGATAGCACAAGAAAGATTAATTTTCAGGTGGAGTCCTGGTCCCCCTCACTTGAGTTTTCACAATAAAGCTTTTTAATTGCATGCTGAACCCTTTGTTAATAGACACGACAAAAATAACAACAATAATGACAAACCAGTATAATCTTACAAACGGAGTATAAGAAGAGTGGGGCGTACACAGACTTTACCCATACCTTGTATGAGGTAGAGATATTGTTTTCGATAGATCCTCGATTCAAAATTGATGTATAATACAATATGATAATTTAAGTCAAGAGTGTAATCAAACTATACCCCCATTTAATATATTATTTCGTGTGATATTGTCCCATATGAAAGAGTTTATAAGCTATTTAGTACTCTCATCTTCTTTGAGATTACTTCGTACAACAATAATTTCATCTCAATTTCAAATAAGTTGGAGTTAAATATATAAATCTTTCGTCATAATATTTCCTCATTTGAAATTAGTCTTGTATTAGGCGCAAGTTTGCATAAGGGATAACAGAGTGAATATCCCCCCCCCACCCACCCCCACCCTAAAAAAAACACCCGTTAATGAAGTTGCCAGTACTAAAAGAGCAAATGTTCAGAATTAGAATGATTTTAGGATCCGTTAAGACTTAAAATTCAGTTCAATCTAAAAATTTGGAAAGTTACATTCTTTTTGGTCCAAACCTTCGAAATCTTTAATTCCTCCTTGCTGCTGATAGAAACACGCCAGTACTCCTACTGTTATACTTTTATTAATTATATTGATTCTACTATATATTACTACTTAGCAGATGATAATCTGTGATAGGCTTGGTAACAGACAGGTTCAAAATTTTAAGTTTACAAGTTCTTACAATGATCTCAAGTAAATATACAATAATAATCGAACTAATAAACTAAGTTCCGAGCTAAATATTCTTATCTATTTGATGAACTTTTTAATACAAATACAGAATCTAGGCAAAAGTTATTGGGTTCACAAGAACTAATAACTTTTAGATTAAATCCGCCCCTGTTTGATATAATTTCCAAACATTAGATAAATAAATTTTGTTTATACCAATTTTAACGAGCTTCAATGAGAAAAAAAAGAGAAACAAATTAAGATCTAGAAGTATAAATAGGTAAATTTGGGCAATAAAAATAAATATCTAATTAACCGTGATTAAGCAATAAATCTTGTATACGAAGTACCGACTATTTGAGTTAATTTTTTAACTAAATAAAGAAAAGTAATTTTTACATCACCAAAATGAATGAATTAATCATCTCAACCCCTAACGATATATATATATATATATATATATATTTTATTTTATTATTTTATGAGGTGATGTTCAGAATAGTTTGCACACGTCTTAACTATTCCACGAGATACCTTAATCCCTATCGTTATATCATGCACGGTTTTAAACTCAAAAAACATAATTTAAAAAAAGAGATAATGAGAAGCAAAAAGGAATTAGAAGAGAAAGAGAAAAGACTGTTTCTTGATTTTCTTTCAATTTTTAGTATGTTTTCATATGTAAAAAGTTGGAAGAGAAAAAAATAAAAATAAAAGCCGCCAAAATTGGTCGCCACTTCACTCTTCCCTTTGTCCTCAACCCATCACCAAAGAACCCCCTCCCCCCCCACTACCCAAAAGCCTCATTACAAATTTTTTCTCCATAAAATTACTCCAAAAAAATAAAAATAAAAGGGATAGTCTTTTCCCAATTTGTTTTAAAAAAAACAAAAAAAAAGAAGAGAAAGAAGAAGGGGAGAAATAGAGGAGCTGGCAAATAGCTGTAGAACCAAACCTACTCACTCAAACAAAAAACGCTTCACAATCTTCACGCTTGGTTTCACCACTTGTTTCTCCCATATCTCCGTCGCCGGAACCGGGATCTTGGTATTTCCCGGCGTCATCGCCGCCGTGAATGCCTCCGTGGCATCAACTCTTTGTAGGTCCCACCCAGCTTCTCTCAGCCGTTGGATCTTCCATATCTGCTTCTCCGCTAGCTGCCGCGTGTTCTCCTGTATTTCCCTCACTGCTTCCTCGTACAACCTGCATTTCTCCTCTACCGTACAATTCTTGTACTTTTGAAAATACCTCTCCATCTCCGGCACCCCTATTGCCTTTCTCAACCCGCTGTGTCGACTCGCTGAGTTTGCACCGGAAAATCCGTTTTTCTCAAAAAACTCTTCCAATTCCTCATACATCCCGGATTTCATCATTTCATCAACTCGTTTAAATAAATACTGATTCAAAACCGGAGTTAAAACATCCACCCAAATGAAGCAACAGTTATAAAGAAGCTCTTTTGATATACACTGAACCGGGTTCGATTCGTTGAAAACGTCGAGTCCCGGTTCGAACCGGTTTGATAAGAAAGCGTAGATGAATGAGTTGGACCCACCGACGATTAACGGGAGCTTGTTACGATTGATGATGTCTGAGATTCTGTCCGAAGCAACCCACCGGAAATCAGAAGGAGAAAACTCCGACGAAAACTCGCCGAGTAAATGGTGAAATACGCCGCGACGTTCAGACATTGAGATTTTGTTTGTAGTAATGTCGAGACCTTTAGAAATTTGGATTTTGTCGGAGTTAATGATTTCTGAATTAGGAAAATAACGAGTGGCGAGGTCGATAGAGAGTTTTGATTTTCCAGAACCAGTAGCACCCATTACGACGACGATTTTGTTCTTGTTCGTGGGTCCCACCACGGTTCTACCCGTGGCCATGTTACGTATCCATGTGAGACGATTTGGAAGAAAAAATTTGAGATTTTTGCTGTGATTAATGTATGATGATGAGTGGAGAAGAAGACAGTGATGAGTTGTTGATACGAATGATTTTAGTAATCTTCTCATAAGGAAGTGATGATATTGAATAATGAATATGATTAAGCTGAGATAAGCAGAGATTAGAATACTGCTAATGCTGCAACTAATATGTACCATTAACATACGAAAAACATGACAAAAACACAGAGGGAAAATGGGGCACCTGAGCACTATATGGAGGAGGTTGGGGTGGGGATGGGGGTGGGTTGGATAGTACTATAGTACTAGTATTTCTGTTATGAAAAGAGGATGAAGATGGAGTTTTTTCATATATATATATATATATATATATATATATATATAGTGTGTGTGTACTGCTAGCTCTAGCTACTGATATATTCTTGAAACCATCAGTTTCTTGAGTGTTTCTTTTCTATATATATATATATATATAAAATGTACATAGTGTGTATAAAATATATACACAGGGATCTAATATTTATTGGTTCTATAACTTCAGTGACGAGTACTGATAAATATTTACCTTTAACATAGCTAGGTTCTTGGCAGTACTGTTGTTATTTCTGCCATTGAAATGAAGAAATGTGAGTTTTACTTATCTGGTTTTTGGGTGTTTGCTTTTATGGGGGGAGAAGTGAAGAACGAAGAAGGAATGTGGGAGGAAAGGTGAAGTAATAGCAAAGCAGTAGTGGGGTTGTATGCAGACCAGGGAGGAATCATGTTAGTTTGCCTTGCATTTTATAACTTGTTTCATATTTATATCAATAGTAACATACTGTGAACAATTTGAAAAGGAAAAGAAGCAGAAATAAGACCATTGAAAACCAAAAATTGACTACTTGAAGATGGCACGGTGGTAAAAAGAAGTCACTTTTTCAATTACAATGTGATCAAGGGATAAAGAGGTAAAAGATAAAAGAACTATATTGTTAGGGGAGGTAACAAATAACCAATGAAACAGTTGAGAAATATGGGAAAGTAACAATACCTAATAAAATAAAATAAAATAGTTGAGTACGCGAAGCTAGTCCAAACACTAATAAAGTTACTTAATAAAAGAATACACTCAAGTAAATAATATGAACACTACCTGCATAGTAAAAATATAGTACCATAATATTAGGAATTTATTGTAATCCTTCCAAGTATTTTGGGTGGGTGTTCAAATGGATAGGTTAGGAATAAAATTGTTCGGGTCATTACAATTTAAAATAAAGTAAAATTTACGGGACACAACAAATTCACCCAATATATGTTTGGGCCAAGTTTGAGTGAAAAAATGTGAAAATAGCATGGACTAGCGTCAGGTGAGAATTTATGGTCTACCAAAGGATTCACGTCAATTCATGGTCTTAGACAAAAATTATGTATATTATGTGTAATATTTATATAATTTGTCTAAATACTATCTTTGTGAAGCCTGGTTAGATTTGTAGTGTTGGTTCACTGGTTAAGTAGCTGAAAATTTTCCGTAGGGACGAGGGATCGATTCTTGTTGAACCCATCCTCTAAAAATCCTGAGTTCGCCCCTGTAGCTAATATTTAATAGAAAAAATATTCAGTATTTGCAAATTCATTGAAAAATAGCACTATTTTATGCGGAGATAAATCGACAATACAATAGCTGAAACACAAAAGGTTCCTGTATAATATGCTCGATTATGGAGCTCCTGTATATAAACTTCTAGCATATTATATTGGAATTTCAACATATTTTGCTGGATTTCATATGTAAAGAAATTGATTTCTATCATATTATGCTGGTGTATACGGGTGAAACCATACCCATAAGCCGACCCGGTTCTCGATAAAATAAATCGAGCAAGGAATGCAATGACAAGAAATCGGAATCAAGGTAAGGGACTCGTCAAGTCAGGCACCGGGGGCACGACGCCCGCCCTCGAGTATATCGAGGCCATGACCCTGGGATCGGTCTAAATTCCTAAAGACTCTAGTGGGCATTATTGGGCAATCGAACACGATTAACAGAAGGCTGTAATACCCGTGACCAACCGAGTATCACGGCGTAGATCTTGGCACGTACCGACGGAAATCTAGTAATTAGTTAAACAGGAGATTTTTACCTTTTATGGAATTGTACCTAGAGTAGGATTCTCCTACTATATAAAGGGGGTCTGATTATTTATTGAACACATTGTAACACGCATCCTAAAGCAATACACTATTATTTTCACTGTTATTCATAGCTCTTATTCTCGTTCACCAGTGCTAGCCATTGTGAATCTGAATCGAGAGTGGAAATTTCATCAAGGCTGGAATTGTCCTACTCACGTGGTTTGAATTTACTATATCTTTTTTTGTTTAATCTAACGCAATTTATCGTTTGTATCGAATTAATCCGCGTATCCTTAAAATCACTTAAAAATTTAATTGTTATCCATTTTTAGGGTAAACAGTTTGGCGCCACCATGGGGTTAAGGATAATAGTGGTAATTTGATACAAATTTCTATAACGCACCTTATTTTACACTTGTACTTTGAAGTGTCTTTAATTGCAGGTCAAAGTTCAAAATGTCGAACTCCCAATCTGCACCTCTAAATATGGATGCTAAGTCCGGTCACCACGCCGAGAACAAAAATATGTTACCCAGGAACGAGGTGCCACCTGTCGATCCCATCGGAGTTCCGGTCGCGGACCCGATCGACATTAACTCACATGTGGCCATCAATGCGAATCTTCCTACCGATCCTGAGAACAACGTCCGCCAGGGAGTCCGATTGGCATCCCAAAATACACACGATAGTGAAAAAGATGGGATCAACTTGTAAGTGATCTTCGAAATGCTAAAGGCCCAACACATAGCGATAGCCCAACTGCAGAACCAAAGCCGTGCCCCCCAACAGAGTTGAGCCCAAGCCGTCCCGAAAATCACTCGCAGAAACGAACCAATCACTGTGAGGCCGAGTGAAGCTGAACCCGGGGCTAACCCTGAAATTATAAAAATGCTCGAGGAACTGAATAAACGGGTAGAATCGAAAGAAAAGAAAATCTAAGCTGATTACAAAAAGGTGGAAACTTACAATTGCAGGGTCGACCAAATCCCATGAGTGTTATCGATATTGAAGGGCCTGGATTCCAAGAAGTTTGTTCAGAAACCTTTCCTTCCTAGCGCTGCTCCGAAGCCAATCCCAAAGAAGTTCCACATGCCTGAAATTCCTAAGTACAACGGAACAACCGACCCAAATGAGCATGTGACCTCTTACACGTGCTCCATCAAAGGGAACGACTTGGAGGATCATGAGATCGAGTCTGTCCTGCTAAAAAAGTTAGGGGAAACTTTGTCAAATGGATCTATGATATGGTATCACAACGTACCCCCTAATTTTATTGAGTCGTTTTCTATGCTTGTAGACTTCTTCGTGAAAGCACACGTCGGGGCCATCAAGGTCGAGACCAGGAAGTCAGACTTTTTCAAAGTGAGACAGAGAGATAATAAGATGCTCATGGAATTTGTGTTCCGGTTTCAAATGGAACGAATGGACTTGCCTCTCGTCGCAGATGATTGGGCCGTTCATGCCTTCACCCAAGGACTCAATACTCGAAGCTCGTTGGCTTCACAACAGTTGAAGCAAAATCTGATAGAATATCCGACTGTAACTTGGGCTGACGAACATAATCGGTATTAATCAAAATTAGGGTTGAAGATGATCATCTTAGGGCCCCTTCCAGGTCCGTTTATCCCGTTAGAGCTATTGACATGTCCAAAAGAGACATTGATCGTGAACCTCGATCAAATAGGGACTAGTATCAACCATACAACGAAGACCGACAAGGTAATGGGTCCAAACAAAACCCCAAGAGAAGGGAAAATAGAAGCGATCGAGGTCAAAATAACCGGGGACTCATGAGCAAAAGTGGTTTCGACAGGCCCATCGGGCCTAAGGAAGTGCCAAATTTATCGGAGTACAACTTTAACGTCGATGTTGCTGCCATTGTATCTGCAATCATACGCATCAGAGACACCAAATGGCCTCAACCTCTACAGTCTGATCCAGCCCAAAGGGACCCCAACCTAATGTGTAAATATCACGTCACTCACGGCCACAGAATAGAAGATTGTCGACACTTGAGAGAGGAAGTAGCCCGGTTATTCAACAACGAACATCTCCGAGTGTTCCTGAGCGATCAAGCCAAAAACCATTTCAGGAGAGGGACTCTAGTAAATAGATCGAACAGGAGGAACCTCATCACGTCATTAACAAGATCATTAGTGGAGTCGACATCCCCCGGGGGCCGATGTTAAAGCGCACCAAAGTGTCTATCACTAGAGAAAAATGGACTCGAGATTACGTGCCATTAGTAACCTTATCTTTCAACGACGAGGACGCTGAAGGCATCGTACAACCACATAACGATGCACTAATAATATCTGTACTCATAAATAAATCTCGAGTTAAACGTGTGTTAATTGATCCAGGTAGCTCGGCCAATATCATCAGATCGAGAGTCATAGCGCAGCTGGGTCTGCAAGACCAAATTATGCCCGCAGTCCGAGTTCTAAATGGATTCAATATGGCGTGTGAGACCACTGAAGGAGATATAACACTACCGGTGAACACCGCCGAAACCATTCAGGAAGCAAAAGTCTACGTGATCGAAGGAGATATGAGATATAATGCTCTGTTCGGGAGGTTGTGGATTCACAACATGATGGATTCACAACATGAGGGCAGTGCCCTCGACACTTCACCAGGTGTTGAAATTTACAAAGGCAGGAGGGATTAAAACAATTTATGGAGAACAACCGACCACAAAGGAGATGTTCACAGTCAACGAGGTGGTCCCGATATCCACACTTTCTACACTAAAGGATCCGAGTTCGGTCTCTAAGGGAGGGAACAAATAGCAATCATTGACACCGGCCCCGACTGAAATGGAGAAGTAGGGGACAGATGGGGACGATGACTATGAAGTTCCCAGATCCTTCATAGTCCCCGACGATTCCGACGCCACCAAATCAACGATCGAAGAACTGGAGCAAGTCATATTGATCGAGCACCTGCCCGATCGTAAGGTATACTTGGGCACGGGGTTAAATCACGAGCTTAGGAAAAAACTCATTAAATTCCTTATGGCTAACATAGATTGTTTCGCTTGGTCCCACTTTGACATGATAGGGATTCCGCAGGAGAAAACTACTCATAAGCTGAGCCTGGATCCGAAGTTCCACCTGGTCAAACAGAAAATGAGGCCTTAGTCCGAAGTCAAGCATGCATTCATCAAAGATGAGGTATCTAAACCCTTTAAAATAGGGTCCATCCGGGAGGTTAAATACCCGAACTGGTTAGCAAACGTAGTGGTAGTCCCTAAAAAGGGGAATAAATTAAGAATGTGTGAAGACTACAAAGACTTGAATAAGGCATATCCCAAGGACTCTTTCCCTTTGCCCAACATCAATTGCATGATTGATGCGATGACCGCCCATGAGATCTTCAGCTTTCTCGATGCCTATTCCGGGTATAACCAAATTTGGATGGACTCGAGTGACCAGGAAGAAACGTCCTTCATCACTAAGTACAACACCTACTGCTATAACGTAATGTCATTCCGACTAAAAACTGTTGCTGCAACTTACCAATGCCTAGTAAATCGAATGTTCGATGAACTAACAGGAAAATCAATGGAGGTTTACATTGATGATGTCACACCTTGTTTTCTCGCGAAAGCGGGTTTCGACATATGACAACTCTTTTAAATGGGTATTGAAAGAGAAGCGTCGCCACCTAATGATATTTAAGGTGCATTAGGGAACCTATTTGCAAATAACTCTGTTTGACTAGTCCGTGTCACCAATGATCGGGTAAGGGATCAAATTACCTCAAAGAGAAGGTGTTAGTCACTCCTCGAGGTGCAATACTGTGGGTCTCGACCAAACTTTAGACTATGTGGATTATGTAATTAAGTTAGGTGATCAAATAAATAGAAGGAAAATTCAGAAGTTGTAGAGTCTTATTAAAACATATGAAAATCGGTAATAACTACAAAGGGACAAACTATATTGATCTATGTTGAATGACTAAGTGTAAATAACACGCACATAAAAAAAGAGAATGGGGGTCATAAGTTCTTTAGCCTAAAGGATCACCCCGTGCAACATAAATAATACTTCGTAACTCTCTTAAGGTAGAGGTTGCTCGTATTATTCAGTGGGCACAGACTATCATCTCCTGCTACACGATTACTATGTTGGAGTTATTTACTTAAAGGCATTCTAATTCAATTCTAAGTCGTACCCTGTGCGTGCTGATAAGTGCGTTTTACTTGATTTTTAATATATGATTTTCTCTATAAAATTAAAAAAATTATCATATTCTTCCCTAACTTTTAGTAAATTATGTAGGAAAGATTGCAAAATAAGTGATGTAGAATCAAGGAAGATTTTAAGAAATAGCGCACCAAAGGAGAAAAGTAAGATGTGATGGAGTAAATAAACAAGGCCCAAGAAGACAATGGACGAATCGAGACTTTTATAATAGACCCATAACGAAACTCATAACCAAAGCATAACTAGTTATGGAGTGGTTATAAAATGGACGTCTCAGAAATTCGGAAGGTGTCGAGAGAAGGAGAGCTCAGTAGACAACTGAATCCATTTAAGAGCTTTTCCTTTTCATTTCATTCAGTTGTTCAGTACTTTGAATTTCTGCCCAGTCATTACTGTGGCTTTTGTTTCTAGTTCCTAATAAATTTTAGCTTTGAAAATTATTCTATATCCTGCTTTTAATTAAATAGGGGGAATTATTCTTTCTGAATATTTCTTTCTATTTTCTTATCTAATGGACAAGAATATTTTCATTAGCAATACTAGCTCCGGTATGGATTAGCCTATCATGTGTTGGGAGAATGACGAATCTTAATATATTTTTTATATAATAGTAAATTATTCCTCAATTTCACATGTCTGAGTTGAAACTTTTTATTTAAATCTTATCTGCTTTATAGTTAGGTGTCATTTAATTTGTAACATCTATCTATTTCGTACTACATATTAACTTCTTACTAATTCTGTAATCGAAAGAGGCGGAAGAAGTAATATAGTAAATTTTGGTATTGATAGATGTTAACTTCTATTTAGTGACATCTAGCTCTTATATGTTAAAATTAATTTTACACTTATTTGTAGTCGAAAGAGGCGAATATTGTAGTAATTAGTTATAACAAGTAGGGAAACCGAAAGGGACTTACTAAAAAAGAGTATGCTTTAGTTCAAGTATATATTTCTGACTCTGTAATATTATTATTTTGTTGATTAATTTGTATAACCGAAAGGAGTACAATTAATTGTTCAACTTAAGTAATAATATATAAATGTAATCGAGAGAGGCATTTATGCATTTGTGAGAAATAGAAATTGAAGAATAAGTATATCTATTATATAATTAAAATATTAAGTAAAGTCAGGATCCCAACACCTTTTATTATATTTGTGAAAAACAAAACATTTTCTATTTTTCTATTCATGCATTCTTAGTTTGTTAATTGACCACTCAACTCTCTCTGGTTTTCTCAAATAATAATTAAACAAGAAACATTTGTAGAATAGATAAACCAATCTCTGTGGGTTCGACATCTTTCTATATTATAATTTGACAGAGTACGAGTCAGAATTTTATATATGCCAGACACTCGTCACGTGCACTACCCGTCCCATGCCTATGGTCAAGGAGGCTTTGGACCTACTATCAGGTGGTTCTAGACTTTACTTAGGTTTCTCAAAAATGATAAAACTAGGCGACATTCAAAACAGATAGGACTGCATACTATAACAATAAAAGGCTCGATCGAGTCAACCTACACACATAAGCACGAAAGCACGCAAACAGATTTCTGGTCAGGCAGTAGACATAATTAAGACGTATTAGAATCCTTAAGTCCTGTAGGCATAATTTTTATATAATTTCGGTATTAAACAGGCAACACTGTAATTTCTGGATTAACGTATAGGCAAATTAGAGCATTACAAGTCCTATAAATATAATTTCTACTCGTTTGCATAATAAGGTATTGCAAAACAATCCAGAACTCTGAATTGCAAGCACTGATTTTATAGGTATGCGTCTTAGGCAGGTGACATTACCCTATAGACATGAACTCGGTGCCGCTGGCGAGCGTAAGGGAACGGCCCCGTGACATGTGGTATCAGAGCTGATTAAGGCCATACTATTCTATGGCACAATGTCAAGGAAAGGGTAGAGATGGCTAGTGCATTTTGGATGTTAGTGCGGAGATCATGTCAAAGCAGAGATTGATGTTCATATGCCATCAGAGATCGAGAACCCGATACTGCTGGTCGAAGAAAGAAATGGGTGATTCCATTTTCTTTCGAAAGTCTAGGGTGCTACTGAATGAGGTGATATGCTGATGAGTCGGATGGTCAAGAGAAGGCCATGTTTGCCAGGTCATGCAACCATATTGCAAAGAGTGGGAGCCATGGACTATAAACATTCGACATGATCATAGAGGAGATCTAGCCAAGGATGCGTGCAACGCATCAGTTATGTGTCTTCCCTATGGGATAGACTTTTGGACTGCCTAAGGGCATTGCCAAGGTGAGGAGATGAATTCGAGGGTATAGCAAAGATTCAGAATTGGGCGGATTTCCAAGTTAGAAGGTGTCATCATTCTAGAAAGGGTTACGCCGAATGATCGGAGACCGTTGAGAGTTCAAGTGTGAGACACTACTGAACCGGGAAGCCGTGCTAGCAGGACCAAGAGAGTACCAGTATATAGGGAGAGTATTGACGTACTACCGGGAGCATTGGGTACTTGATGAGGAAGTGACAGTTGGAAAACAAAGAGCTTTGTTCTGGAATGTGGTGATGCTATGACTTTGAGAATGTAGTACTCATGGAGAGTCGTCCCAAGAGCTGGCCAAATTCCAAGTGGGATGACAGCGCTAAGAAGTATCCTCCACATTGAGTATGGGAGGATCCTGCCTATGCAAGAGGTATAAGGGCGAAGTTCTGAGTTTGGAAGTCAACACATATTCAAGGTAATGAGGGCAAGGGAAATCTATGGGAGCTATGACGGAGGGCGTTTGAAGGCTATGTGAGCGATTAAGTTACTAGAGTCGCGCCAAAGATCACGTTAATGTGCTTAATTGTGAAGGGAAAGCTTCAAACAGACATGAAGTCCGTGAGGGTCATGGTGTAGTTGACTAGTGTGGGTCAACTACAAAGTTATACACTAGAGGGGTGCAAGTGCGGAGGCACTTTCCAAGTGAACACCGAAAGGAGGTGAAGTGCAGAGGCATGCTTGGAAGATACTTGGGGGAGAAGTGCAAGGGGCGCGACTCCTTTTGAGATAGGACTTCGAGGAAGTCCAACCCACAGGACAAAGGGAGCCACGAAGTACATACCTGAGGGGGAAGACTCCGGGATTTCATAGGCCATGATGTGTCATCAGGGATAAGGACAAAATGAGTGTGGGAGGATGTCACAACCCACACTTTGGGGTTGTGACTTCGGCCAAGAACTGGTGAGAAATGACACTTCTGATTGTTCTACGTAGATCTGTCTACTCGGGCAACTTGAGCTTTTTAATTTTAAGCATATATAAGGGGGGTATATGTGATGAAAGCTCCGACCTGTTTCCCCATACGTGCTTCCACCAAGACGTATTGAACAAGATACCTTGGGGGAAACCTCAAGGGCCTGCTTGGGTAACTCAAAGGAGTGTCCTAGGTATCCATATGAGTTCGGGAACTCTATGGATGATGCGACGCCTTCAGGCTAGCGTTGGGCACCAAAGAGGCACTGGAGGATCGATGTGTGGGACGGCCAGCTCCGCAGGCTGCTGAATGTTGGAAGGAGACCTGAGTGCCAATTGGATACTTGACGCACCTATATTAGGGGCATCATGTGTCGACTTGTAAGCATGGCCTGGGTTCAACAATGCAAGCAAGGGTGCGTTGGCCTAAAGGTGCAGTTGTGGGGCGACATTGCACTATTCGGGATGGAAGCGTGTCGCGAGGTCTATGTATGGGCATGGCACGAAAGACCCACATGACAATGGCAAAGGACTAAGGGTTGCCTTACCCGAGCCAAGCACGAGATAGTTGCGGATGCACTAGACGAGTGTCAAGCTTGAGGATTGGGCTGTGCACGCGGGAGAAATGCTCAGTCTTAGGCTATGGACAAGACATGTCCTAAGCCAATCCCCCAGGGCGCGCATGGATTATGATCCAAATATGATGCGCCACGACATGAATTGTGATCCTAAGATTAACAAATTATAATGACATGGTCGATAAACTCCCCTTTGGGGTATATACCACAATAGTCTTCTCAAGAAAAACATAAGGATTCAAGGAAAGTAGAAATGCTACTAAGGAAACCTATTATAGAATCTTAGGGTCAACAATATCACAAACTCAATACCACAACTAGTCAGTGAATAAGTACTTAATACAAATTGATATCAAAGATTCCCTAGGCCTTAAACCTGAGCAATCCTAGCATTAGCAGGCATGAGTCTACATAACAGGATGGTAGTAAAGCAAACAACTATAATGAGGATTGGGGTTCACAAATAGTAGAGTAGCATGCTTGTTTGAAAAGTTCAGAGTTCATACAGACATGACCAAAGTTACGCCTAAATGGCTTAGCATAGAGAAATACAGTCGAGCAAATTATGGGCATGAATAAGTATCCCAAGAGTTTTAATACAATAACTCAGAGCAGTGCATGAACATGGGCAAGCAACATACATAGGAAACTAATGTATGCATAAACATAGTAGACTAAGTAGGTTCAAGATGGTCAAAATATACATAGTTGGCAGACATCCGAGTACAAGATTTAGGCAAGTTTAGATGCTAGAGAATACAAGACTATAAGCTAACTTCAAGGTAGATAGGATTGCAAACAAAGGTAACAACATATTGTAATTATATAGGTTCAGAAAATTCGAACAAGCATGGGATTTAGGTCAAGACCACAACTAAGTGTAGAATTTTAAGAGTCAAGGTACTCACCAGTTGCAAATTAAACGATACACGAAATTAAGCTCCGGCAGTAAATCAACTAGAAATAAAAAACAAGACTCCTAGAAACTCGGTGCGTCAGTGTTTCCAAGGGTCTCGAATGAACCCCGAGCAATGCTCACACTGAGAAGGAGCAACAATTGAATTCCAGTGGCCTTGGCTTTCAGCTGGCCAATGTCTCATATTTCGGAATAGTAGAGTGAAAGAGAGTGAGAGAATAACATTGATTAAGGTTCGTTTAGGGGAATTAGGGGAGGCGTTTATATGGTGTTGAAATTGAATGAACAAACAATGAAAAGAATCAATTAAACATAAATAAGTAAAGAAAATATCGCATGCAATCAGTAACAGAGCTGACAAAGGAAGAGATTGAATTTCAAACCCTAGTTAGGGTTCAACGATTGAAAATTGACCCGTGGATGTGGGGCGAGTTGAATAAACGGGTCCCGATCGGATTGGAATAAAAAGGTCATTTTGTTTGGGCCAGGGCAGATTGGGCTAAGGTTTGGGGGTGTTTGGGCCATTAATTTGGTCAGAAAATTGGCTTGGGATTGGGTTGGATTTTAAGTAGAAGGAATTAAGAAAAACATAATTATAAAAAATGACTAATAAATAGTAAAATATTATTCACGTAGTAAAATGCTTGAAACTAACATCTCAACATTATAAAAATATAAGAAATGCTATTTTAGTATAAATAATATAATAAATACAATTATGTACATAATATAGGCTATTATTGTAAAATTATGTAAAATCGCTTTAAAATACAATTATAATTATATAAAAACAAGTAAAATATTATGAAACATATATGTGGATGAAAATAATTTAAAAGTGTAATTAATAAATATTTGAACAACTTAAATTGAAGAAAATCAATTTCAAAGCCTTAAAAAATAATGAAACATTATTGAGAGTACTTATATAACCCTTGTAAATTAAGTAATAATGCAAAATGATATTTTGAAAGTATATATATTATTTAAAAAATATGAGTAAAAAATTAGGTATCAACAGCTGCCCCTCTTTATCCGGGAATGATGAAAGAGTTGTCGGGTAAATAAAATGATGACCAATTTTGTTCGAAGTGAGTGAGGAATGACGTGTTTTACAAACATGGGGGCCGAACCTAGTTTTTGAGTTTCCTACATGTCCCTGGTATTATGGGAATCAGGCCATATGTAGTTCTGGATCCAACGACGAAAGAAAGCGATGGAAGAGTGGTCGTATGTTTCAAAAAGGTTCTTTTGTGTAGGATAGTGTCGTAAGTAACAGATAATTTTAGGTGGAGCTATAAATGCGAAATGAACATTAAAGACGTATGAGGAAGATATTTGAATGGCTATAGAACAAAAAGTAATCAATTGTTGATCATCGGTTACATTTGAGGTGATTGAAGGATGTGAATGTTGTGAACGGAAATCGGAGCGAGAATTGCTCTTGCTTGTAGAATGGCTTCCTCCCGAGTTACCTGCAAAAATTTAAAACACAATGCTTGCGAATATATACGGGTGATTGCGAAAATATAACCATGATGCAAATTCCCTTTGGACCATGAGAGTTGTCTTTGGACGTTGAGGATGATGTCCTTAGACTATGATGTCCTGGGCCATGAAGTGTATGATAAGGGATTTGCAGGCCATAGAATAGTGTCCTCGGTCCATGAGGATGGTGCCTCCGGACTATGACGCTTTTGAATAATGATATTCAATTTTGAGACATCCTCCGTCCATGGCATGATGTCATGAGGCTATGAGGATGGTACCTTTGGACTATGACGCCTTCGGACAATGTGACGATGTTTTAGCCCATGAGATGCAAGTACGTGGTAATATGGATTGCTTGATAAAGGAATTATGTGATGCTTAGTCGTATGCAAAAACGAGACGCGGCTAGGTTTAGTATTGTATGAGATGAGGGCAATGCTTAGCCCGATGCAAAGAGCGGAGACAATGCTTAGTCTCATGCAAGGAAAGGCAATTCCTAGCCTTATGTAACAATGGATGCCATGTTTAACCTCGTGCAAGGAATGGAGACAATGCTTAATCTCATGCAAGGAAAGGAAATGCATAGCCTTATACAATGATATAGGCAATACTTAGCTTCGTGTAAGGAATAGAGACAATGCTTAGCCTCGTGCAAGGAGGGGAGACAATGATTAGTCGCGGGCAAGGAAAGTCAATGCTTAGCCTTATGCAATAATGGATGCAATGCTTAGCCTCATGCAAGAAATGGAGACAATGTTTAGTCTCATTCAAGGAAAGACAATGCTTAGCCTTATGCAATACTGGAGGCAATGCTTAGCCTCATGCAAGATATGGAGATAATATTTAGTCTCATGCAAGGAAAGACAATGCTTATCCTCATGCAAATGATGAGAAGCCAGGTTTTGGCCTTATGCAAGTAGAGGAAGGCAGTGCTTAGCCTTATGCAAGAATGGAGGTAGAGCTTAACCTCATGCAAATGTTGAGAAGGCAGTGTTTAGCCTTATGCAAGTAGAGGAAGGCAATTTTTAGCCTTATGTAAATGAGAAAAAGCAATTATTAGCTTTATGAAGGTGAAGACTTTGTGCTTTGCGGTGTATATCCCTATGCAGGTAGTGGTCATCGTGCTTTGCAGTGTATGCCTGTTGAGAAATTCTTGACGATGTTGTACCTATCATTCCTTTTCGAATACTTTGATGATGCAATCCCAAATTTTGAGGAAACTCAAAATCTTTGCCCCGGTTTCGTCTTTGGAAGGAAATGGAGTTTTTGTTATAATGAGACTGAATGTAATAATGGGTTACCTACGTACCCCCAGAAATTTGGGTAAAAAAATAGTTCATATTTGAAACTTATAAAATCACTTGAGAGTGCAAGATCTATATGATAGGATAGTCCTCTATTGAAATCCTGGTGAATGCTCCAAAAGGACAGAGTGTGACTACAAGATCGAGCTTAGACAAAATAATTTTAGAAGAGTATCATGGGTGGGTGGGTTGAGATAGATTGGTAAAGTAATAGCGTAGAGAATAAGTGGTATTGACCATTAAGACTGCGATTCTCGGGAAGGTCCCAACGACCTAAGATTCAGGCGCATATTCTGAAGTTAAGCAAACAAAGTGCTAAAAGCAAACACATGGGTCTAACCTCCTTGGACTTTGGATGTTATGCCTTGGATGTAAAGACGCGCAAGATACGCAAGGAAACGAAACTATTAGGCCACATTTGACTGCTAAGACAGAGTTGAATTACTTTAACAAAATAGAGATTGATTGTATGAACAAGCAAAATGCCCTATCTTTTTAAAAATAGAATTTTATGCCACTTATACCAAAAAGTCCGAATAATGATGTGGAGTGGGTTGAATAGAGGACAGTGACAATTGAAGGGTAATCTCATTTTTAAAAAGTTATACCCACATAAGGACAGTTAAGACGAAATATCCCTTGACAAAGAAATCACGCCATTAACTACGACTGATGATAATGATAGACCAGTCCTTTTATGTAAACAATGAATGTAATACTTCATTTAAGCAAAATAAGAGGTTATGGTCGTGGGATAGGAAGATAGGTTGTTCAGGCCCAAGATTTGCATTATTTGAGCCTAAGAATATAAGTCTAAGAAATGTTCACGACTTGATTGTGTTAAGCGTGGAGTGATTTTGAAATAATATGCCATGAGTACTTTGAAATAAATAGCAAACGAATAAATATAGATATGTAAGAGAAAAGATAGATACACATATAAATGTGTAAATAAACCTTTCCGGAGATGGCAAGAGAGATAAGGATGCTTTGAATAAGTTAATCTTACCCCTCCTAAATTCGATTAGCTTAAGATAATAAATAGTTAGCATATTAAAATATGCTTCTCCAAATAATGCACATAAAGTATGAAGTTGTCACTCGGGATTGTAAAACTCCCTTTAGCCTTTGGGCAAGATTATCTAAATGGACTTAATATGCCAAGGGTATTTATCTATCCTAGGTTCAATCATGATGCATGCAGCTAGTCTCTAATAGAGTAGATTTCTAAGGGTCTAACAAATACTCTCAAGCGGACAACTTGAGAGGGGAAGGTACGGGACCGTCGATTGCACCGCTGATCGACTAGTCTTTCGCTAATAAGACTTTCCCAATTTAAGGGTATTTTGGAATGCGCGGTTACTCATCAGGCTCCGCTATGTTCATAATAGTCACGAGTGAAATATGATGTTGAAAGCATGCTCATGAAAGTGATTACACATAGCTACGTAATTTTGCATAATAAGAAAGCACATAAGAACGAAATTTAACAAAGCAAATAAAAGTAAATAAGAAAGGAAAAGGGAAAGGAAAAGAAATATAGGTAGCATAATCCTCAAATATAATCTGATATTGAAGCAACTAAAGAGAATGGGAAAGGGAGATACATGGAAGGAGACAAAAATAACTGACAATTAGATACGATACACAATTTAGTAGGCTTGGGGAAAGGAATATACGATATAGATGAAACAATAACGAGGGGATGTGCATGGAAAACATAATTATAAATAAAAAAAATAAAGAAAAAGGGAAAGGAAGGTACGTTGCAAGAAGTAAAGAAAAAATGAACAATAATTACAATAAACCCAAAAATCCCACATAAGAATAAAACTCGTTATGGTAAGAACCTAAATATCCCCAACTGGGTCGCATGCTGTCGCGCCCCGTTTTCTCGCGAAAGCGGGTTTCGACATGTGACAACTCTTTTAAATGGGTATTGAAAGAGAAAAGTAGCCACCTAATAATATTTAAGGTACGTTAGAGCGCCTATTTGCGAATAACTCTGTTTGACTAGTCCGTGTCACCAAAGATCGGGTAAAAGCTCAAATCACCTCAAAGAGAAGGTATTAGGCAATCTTCGAGGTCCACAACTGTGGGTCCCGGTCGAACTTTAGACTTTGTGAATTATGTAATTAAGCTAGGTGATCAAATAAATAGAAGGAAAATTCAGAAGTTGTAGAGTCTTATTAAAACATATGAGAATTGGTACAAGTCTTAATAACTACAAAATTACAAACTATATTGATCTATGTTGAATGACTAAGTGTAAATAACACGCACATAAAATAGGAGGAGCGGAGTCCTAAGTTATTTAGCCTAAAGGATCACCCCGTGTAACATAAATAATACCTCGCAACTTTCTTAGGGTGGAGGTTACTCGTATTATTCAACGTGCACAAACTATCATCTCCTGCTACCCGATTACTATGTTGAAGCTGTTTACTTAAAGGCATTCTAATTCAATTTTAAGTCGTACCCTATGCGTGCACTACTCGTCCCATGCCTATGGTCCATAAGGCTTTGGAGTTACTATCAGGTGGTTCTAGACTTTACTTAGGTTGCTCAAAAATGATAAAACTAGGCGACATTTAAAATAGATAGGACTACATACAATAGAAATAAAAGGCTCAAGTTAACCTCCAGACATAAGCACGAAAGCACGCAAATTGATTTTTGGTTAGGCAGCAGACATAATTAAGACGTATTAGAATCCTTAAGTCCTGCATGCATAATTTCTATATAATTCCAGTATTATACAGGAAGTGATGTAATTTCTGGAGTAACATATAGGCAAATTAGAGCGTTACAAGTCATATAAATATGATTTCTAATCGTTTGCGTAATAAGGTAATGCAAAACAATCCCAGAACTCTAAATTGCCAGCACTGATTTTATAGGTATGCGTCTTAGGCAGGTGACAATACCCTATAGACATGATCTCTAATAGTCGCATAATTAGGCAGTGAGGTAGTTAGAAAACACATGATTAGTAGCGTCAACAAACACCCTATAGGCAGGATTTCTAACAATTAGACTTAATTTTATAATACTTTATCCCTATAGGCATGCTATCTAAGTGAGGCTGTACAAAAGCAACATGAAGCAGTTGATTAATTATTAAACCTTATAGCCAGGGTATCTAGGTTAGCAAAGGTATTGCATTATTGTATCCTATATGCATATTATCTAGGAGCGTTGAATAACAGACATGGAAATGAGTGTAGCATATTTTAACAAGTTAAGTGTGTGCGTGATTCCTATCAGTGTACAACACAAGCTAACAAAACAAACAAGGCATGCTGGACATAATAGCAAATAGAACACATAGACCCTATAGGCATGTTTTCTACCCATTCATGCAAGTATTAGAATACCCCAACTACCCTATTCATTAATGCCCCCAATTGTTTGTTTAAAAATTATTATAGGCCTAGTTTAAAACAAATACAAACTTAATAGGGCTATTACAGGCCCAAATACAACAATTACAGGTCCAACATAAGTACAAAGTAACCCAACAGTGCTCTTCTGGGCCTTCACCAACCATACTCTTCCATATCAAACAGGCCTAATACCCAGGCTCGCAAGCTTGTTTGACCAATGCTCAAATCTAATAACACACACGGCCCAATAAGCCAGGCCCCAGATATGAAAACAATTGTCTTGCTTACCCATTAACAAATAACAGGAACATGGGGTCATAAGACATGTCATTCAAATGGCTTAGTGCCCAGGCAAAGACACATGGATTTTCTATTATTACAATAATCAGTAGAAAGATTTTCTAAGTATCACTTTAGAGGTAACATCTAACAGGTGAGAGGACGCACATGTACAAAGACCTTACAATGAGCACATAAGTGAGGCTTTCAAACTAACAAATAAGTTCAAAGCATAGACTTCTTAAGATGCACCGGATTAGTTATGGGCAACATGAATCCACAAAGCAAGAAACTCAGCATGAGAGTTAAGGAAAGGGATTAGTTCTAAGAGGATTAACAAATGATAATGACATGGTCAATAGACTCCCCTTTGGGGTATATACCACAATAGTTTTCTCAAGAAGAACATAAGGATTCAAGGCAAGTAGAAATGCTACTAAGGAAACCTATTACAGAAGCTTAGGGTCAACAATATCACAAACTCAATACCACAACTAGTCAGTGAACAAGTACTTAATACAAATTGATATCAAAGATTCCCTAGGCATTAAACCCGAGTAATCCTAGCATTAGAAGGCATGAGTCTACAGAACATGATGGTAGTAAAACAAACAACTATAATGAGGATTGGGGTTCACAAATGGTAAAGTAGCATGCTTGTTTGAAGAGTTCAGAGTTCATACAGACATGACCAAGTAGCAAGTTATGCATGAATGGCTTAGCAAAGAGAAATAATGTCGAGCAAATTCTGGGCATGAATAAGTATCCCAAGAGTTTTAATAAAATAACTCAGAGCAGTGCATGAACATGGGCAAGCAACATACATAGGAAACTCATGTGTGCATAAACATAGTAGACTAAGTAGGTTCAAGATGTCAAAATATACATAGTGGGCAGACATCCGAGTACAGAATTTAGGCAAGTTTAGATGCTAGAGAATACATGACTATAGGCTAACTTCAAGGCAGATAGGATTACAAACAAAGGTAACAACATATTGTAATCATATATATTCAGAAAATTCGAATAAGCATGGTATTCAGGTCATGACCACAACTAAGCATAGAATTTTAAGATCAAGGTACTCACCAGTTGTAAATTAAATGAACAAGGAAATTAAGCTCTGGTAGCAAATCAACTAGTAATAAACAACGAGACTCCTAGAAACTCGGTGCGTCAGTATTCCCAAGGGTCTCGAATGAACCCTGGACAGTGCTCACACTGAGAATGAGCAACAATTGAATTCCAGTGGCCTTGGCTTTCAGCCAGCCAAGGTCTCAAATTTTAGAATAGTAGAATGAAAGAGAGTGAGAGAATAACATTGATTAAGGTCTGTTTAGGGGAATTAGGGGAGGGGTTTATATGGTGTTGAAATTGAATGAACAAACAAGAAAAATAATCGATTAAAGATAAATAAGTAAAACAAATATCGCATGCAATTAGTTACAGAGCCGGCAAAAGAAGAAATTGAATTTCAAACCCTAGTTACGGTTCAACGATTGAAAATAGACTCATGGATGTGGGGAATCAATCCCTTTTCCATGTATATGGATGAGATATCGTATAAATTTTGAAGATCAAAGCTGAGCAGGTCCGATCTGGAATGGCGATACTTCTCAAAATTAGGATGAGTACTAAGTAACATCAGGAGCGTGTGAGTAGTAGCATGGTAGTGTAAATAAGGTAAACAGATCGTAAGACTCCATAGTATAACCGTATTCAGAGAGATTTTTTTGGATTTTTGGGGGGTAAGACAACTAGGGTTCATAGAAGATGAGAGCATGTGAGGGAGGCTGGGAAAAGAAAATGGTCTCTAGGGTTTGGGGTGGGGATATAAGGAGAGTGAGGGTTTTATTTTTGGCCGTTGATCATTTGAGATCAACGACCAAGATTAAAAAGGAAGGTGGGGGCGAGTTGAAGAAATGGGTCCCGACCGGATTGGAATAAAGAGATTGTTTTGTTTGGGCCAGGTAGATTGGACTAAGGTTTGGGGTGTTTGGGCCATTAATTTGGTCCGAAAATTGGCTTGGGATTGAGCTGGATTTTAAATACATGGAATTAAGAAAACAATAATTATAAAAAATGACTAATAAACAGTAAAATATTATTCACATAGTAAAATGCTTGAAACAACATTATAAAAATATAAGAAATGCTATTTTAGTATAAAATAATATAATAAATATAATTATGTACATAATATAGGCTATTATTGTAAAATTATGTAAAATCACTTTAAAATACAAATATAATTATATAAAAACAAGAAAAATATTATGAAATATATATGTGGATGTAAATAATAATTTTGGATGATTAAGTCATTACAAAATAATTTAAAGGTGTAATTAATAAATATTTATACAATTTAAATGTAAGAAAATCAATTTTAAAGCCTTAACTATTATGAAAGATTACAGAGAGTACTTATATAATCCTTGCAAATTAATTAATGATGCAAAATATTATTTTGAAAGTATATATATTATTTAAAAAATATGAGAGAAAAATTGGTTATCAACGAGACGATATGTTAGTTAAGTCCGAGCGAGCGGAGGACCATTTGAAATATTTGCAGGAAACCTTCGGAGTCGGGTCCAGGAAATTTTTCGGATTCATGGTGTCTAATCGGGGAATCGAGATCAATCCCGATAAAATCAAGGCCATAGAGGACATTACCGTGGTGGACAATGTCAAGGTCGTTCAAAGGCTAACCAGGCACATAGCCGCGTTGGGCCGATTGATTTTAAGGTCCTCAGACAAGAGCCATCGGTTCTTCTCATTATTGAAGAAGAAGAAGAATTTCTCATGGACGCCGAAGTGTCAGTAAGCCTTGGAAGAACTCAAGCGGTACCTTTCGAGCCCACCTTTGCTTCATACTCTGAAGGCAGATAAACAATTGTACCTTTACTTAGTGGTATCCAAGATAGCAGTAAGTGGAGTCCTAGTCGGGGAAGAAGAAGGTACGCAATTTCCTATTTACTATGTTAGCAGGACACTAGGCGAGGTCGAAAATAAGTATCCTCACCTGGAAAAATTGGCGCTCGCTTTGCTAAGCATCTCTAGGAAGTTAAAACTGTATTTTCAATGCCATCCCATATGTTTCCTGACTACTTACCCATTGAGGAACATAATATCAACCCTGAACTGCCATCAAATCTCAAATTTTGGCAGACTTCGTGGCCGACTTCGTACTAGCCCTAATACTCGAGGTCGAGAAGGAGTTGTTGTTGAACTCGGGGACCTCATCCAGAATCTGGACCCTCTTTACGGACGGTGCCTTGAACGTAAATGGGTCCGGACTTGGCATCATATTGAAGCCACCAATGGGTAATGTAGTTAGGCAATCTATTAGAACTTTAAAATTGACTAACAACGAGGCCTAGTATGAGGCCATGATTGCAGGTCTCGAACTGGCCTAAAGCTTGGGGGCTGAGGTGATTGAAGCTAAGTTTGATTCCCTCCTTGTGGTGACCAAGTCAATGGAACGTTCGAAGTTAAAGAGGAGCGAATGCGAAGGTACCTAGATAAACTACAGGTGGCGTTACATCGGTTCAAGGAATGGACTTTGAACCATGTACCTCGAGATGAAAATAGCGAAGCCGATGCTCTTGCCAACATAGGATCATCGGTTGATGATGATGGATTCAACTCAGGAACAATCGTACAACTCATGAAATCGGTAGTGGAAGAAGGCCACGCCTAGATAAACTCGACAAGCTTAACCTGGGACTGGAGAAACAAGTATGTTGATTACCTGAAGACCGGAAAACTGCCCTTGGATCCTAAAGAATCGATAGTTGTGCACACGAAGGCGGCCATGTTCAGCTTGTCCGAAGACAACACCCTATTTAGGAGAACGTTCGATGGCCCACTCGCCATATGTCTGGGACCGGGAGATACCGAGTATGTTTTGAGGGAAGTTCACGAAGGCACATGCGGGAATCATTCGGGTGCCGAATCGTTGGTTCTTAAGATAATCAGAGCCGGATACTACTGGATCGACATGTAAAAAGACTCAAATGAGTTCGTGTAAAAATGCGATGGATGTCAGAGACATGCACTGATGATTCATCAGCCCGAGGAGCTGCTACATTCGGTCTTGTCACCCTGACCATTCATGAAATAGGGAATGGACATCGTTGGCCTCCTTCCATGGGCACCCGATAAGGCTCAATTCATATTATTTATGACTGACTATTTTTCTAAATGGGTGGAAGCTTAGGTGTCACGACCCAATTTTACCTATAGGCCGTGATGGCGCCCAACATCGCCGCTATGAAAGCCAAGGGTGAACTAGCCATGTATTTATTCTTTTTAACGATTTCCAAATAGATGATTTTTATTTATTAAGTAAGAGGTGAAAAATTTAATAAAGTAAAGTGTAAACTAATATAAGAACAAGTGTGGTGAAAATTATACTCAAAAGCTATCAAATGTCTACTAGCGTAATCCCAAGACTTGGTGTCACATGTGTATGAGATACTAGTAGAATATACAAAACACCAAACTACTGTCTCAAATAGAGTAGATAGAAAGTAATGAAAAAGAGAGACTTCGGGTGCTGTAGAACGGATTCGGAAAGCAGCTCACCAGTAAGCCTCAGGGTATCGGGAGCGCGTGCCAGTATGACTACCAGATGCACCTGCCTCATATCCTGCACGATTAGTGCAGAAGTGTAGCGTGAGTACATAAAAAATATGTACCTAGTAAGTATCTAGTCTAACCTCGAAGAATTAGTGACGAGGGGTCGACGTCGCCACTTACTATGGGCTAACAATAAAATACAGAAATGCTAAACATGCATAAAGTATGTGAATAATAATATTAACATAATGGCATCAGTGATTAAATGATTCTTTAATTAACAGTAAATTCCAAAAGTCTTTCACTAACATTGTACTGATTTCAAATAAATTCTGAATAAATAAATAAATTATAACCTCTCAATTCATCAAAAATAATATCATATGTATTCGGGCTTCAAGCATTAACACGCACGATTTATGCCGAAGTCGTACAACCCGATCCATAACAATGTGTACACTGCCGAGGGTCGAACGACACGAACCATAGATGCATCTATTACACTGCGGAGGCGTTCGGCCCGCTCCACAGAAAGAGAGATTACTTTATGAACATCCGATTTAAAAGCTATTATAAGGCTAATATATAAAGAAGCACAATTTTTATTAACGGTCATGTAAGCCGCCAAAGCTTAAGTAAGTGAAATTCGGTCTTTACAAACCCTTAACAAGTTTCAGTATAATTTAAGCACTTTAATTAACAAGTATTTCATGATTTGGGTCCTAAACTACCCGAACTTAAGCATAATTAGTAGCTACGCACGGACTCTCATCACCTCGTGCGTACGTAGCCCCCACAATTAGAACCAAATAGCAATTTAAATCACCTATGGGATATATTCCCTCTTACAAGATTAGGCACGAGACTTACCTCGTCTCAAAGCATACTTTCCGGCCGCAAATTCACTCTAAGGACCCAACTTGGTGCCGAACAATCCGAAACTAGCCAAATGTTATGTAAAATAATCAATATATGCTCAAAAGTTAATAATTTAGCTATTAGATTAATTACCCAACCCAAATTGGAAGATTCATAAAATTTACCTCCGGGCCCACATTCTCAGATTTCGGAAATTTACGAAATAATTGTTACCCAGAACCTCACGAACTCAAATATATAATTTTCACCCAATTCCATAACCGTTTTAGTGGTTAAATCTCATTTTTATCAAAACCTAGGTTTTTCAACTAAACTCATAATTTTCATAATTTTACATGTTAAAATCTACCCATAATCTATGCATTTAACCTAACTTGGGTAGAATTTACTTACCTTCGATAGTTAGGTGGAAATCCCTCTCTAAGAAACTCCAAAACTCGCCCAAGAAGTGAAATAAGTGAACTAAAATGGCCTTAGTCCCGTATTAAATGGACCTCACTGCCTCCCAACGATTTCCACATCTGCGGAAAATGCATTGCAGATGCGGCCCTCCCCCAGCTGGCCTACTTTCGCTTTTGCAGACAAAGGCTCGTTTCTGCGGCGTACGTGCTGCTCCTGTGATCTTGCCTGCTTCTGCTGTCATCTGCCTCGCACCTACGCTTTCGCAGGTGCATTCCTTTCCTCGCTTCTGTGACTACACGCCCATGATGCCCAAGCTGCTTCTACGAACTTCACCTTGATTCTGCGACCAAACTTCCGCAGAAGCGGTCGCATCAGCAATAGGAAATTCTAACTCTTCAACATGGCCCAAGTCGATCCGAACCCCGTCCGAAACTCGCCCGAGCCACTCGAGGCCTTAACCAAATATACCAACAAATTTGTAAACATAATACGGACTCGCTCGAACCCTCGGAATGGGAAAAACAACATAAAAATTAAGAATCACATTCCAAACCAAATCGAATCAACTTATGAACTTCAAGTTCTTCTAACTTGCTCCGAACGCGCATAATCATACTTAAACTACTCAGAATGACACCAAATTTTGCGTGCAAGTCTTAAATTACGATACAGAGCTATTACCAGGCTTGAAATACCAAACGGACTTCAATAATACCAAGACCTACTTCAACCCAAATTTAAAGGACTTTAAAACCTTCAATACGCGAACTTTCAACTTTAGGCGCTGAAACGCTCTCGGGTCATCCAAAACCCGATCCGAACATACGCTGAACTCAAAAATTATTATATAAACCTATTGGGAGCGTTAGACCCCGGTTCCGAGGTCGTTTATTACAATTGTTGACTTAAGTCAAATTTATCCCTTTTAAGCTAATATTAAGGAACTAAGTGTTCCGATTTCAATCCAAATTCCGTACTAACCATCTCCGCAAGTCATCAAATAATAAAATCACATACGGGGAGTCTTATTTAGAGGAACAAGGTTCTAGAAAGAAAAACGATTGGTCAGATCATTACACCAGGCATTTGAGAAAGTCAGGGAGAAAGAAGTTATTGACTTCATATGGGACCACATAATATGCCGGTTTGGAATGTCGGCTGAGATTGTGTGTGACAATGGGAAGCAATTAATCGGCAGTAAGGTGAGTGAATATTTTGAGGACCATAATATCAAAAGGATCCTATCAACACCCTATCACCCTAGTAGGAACGGGCAGGCGGAGTCTACGAACAAAACCATACTCCAAAATCTTAAGAAGAGTTTGACCGACGCCAAAGGAAAATTGAAAGAAATTTTGCTTGAAGTCCTGTGGGAATATCGAACGACCTCAAAGTCTATGGTGCCGAAGCGCTAATACCAGTCGAAGTAGGGGAACCGTGTCACGACCCAAAACCATGTGACCGGCACCCGGCACACTACCAGACCCGAGCTAACCAAACCATGTGATGCACCCAAATCATATGCATGAAAACCAATTTAACTGCGAAATCTCCTTGAAAATCATATACATTTTCAAGTTAAATGATAAAATATTTTCCAATTCAAATTCACACATGATGCCTTTCATGTTAATAAAAATGAGACTAAGTAAAATAAATATACTTTCATGTATGTCATGTACAACCCCATTACTACAACCTTTTAGAACCTTCTTATGGAGCCTCTATACCAAAGAATATAATAAAACACTTGCGCTAATACCCGACTAGCATAAATTAAGAAAAGAACATGATAACTACCATAAAATAGGAGTGGTGCCTCACCATATACCTCAGGAAGAGAGTTATCCTAGCCCTGACCGCATGCCACGTATCATACCTCATCCTGAAACATGTGAAGTAAGCGGGACCCTAGAGGGCCCCCCCAAGGGCTGAGTACACCATAACGGTACTCAATAAGTGTTATAGACTCTCTCTAACTTAAGTCCTTGGGAAAAATAATGCATCAATATTTGATATAAAAAGATATGAAATTTTATCAATTCATGATCCTTGTCATTTTAAATAAAATCCAAGTGAACTATAACCCACAATATAAACTTTTAAAACATTTATATCAACCCAAGATTTTTGATAAAAATAATACAAAATAATTCCATTTGCTTTAAGTCATTGAAATCACTTTCGGCTCCTTAGGCCTAAACATAAGAAAATCATCCTTACCTTTCACTAGGAGTACTATACCATCTAAGAAGGTGAACTAGGTTATGTACCTAGCATCAAGTATCATATACCCTACTTGCTCAGGTCGTCTCATCATAGTGCGGTACGAATCGACTCAGCCATGCTAATAATAACACAAAATAGTACCCCCTCGAGGGAGAGCACTCTATCGTAGTTTATACCACAAAGTGGCCATCTACACCTACACCGGCACGGTAGTTTCATGACGATGATCACAATATATCCAAAGTCAATCTCGGTGAACACAAGTAACTCCCACAACATTTGATACTTCAAAAATAGATTCATAGAATAGTAGCCTCAAATAATCTATTTTTATCAAATCATAACATTAATAAAACAAATCTAAACCATTTGAACAAAAAATAAATAAACAACCTTTTACATGTTAAAACCTTTAGCAATTTAACATCAATTTTTAAAAGATACCACAAGTGCTATTTAGCTCATCAATTTCCAAAAGGAATACTTTCCATGAAAACTTATCTTTAGCACTTAAATATGTATACTCTTGTCAATACGAATGTTTTGATAAAAACTTATAACATTTACCTTGAGTGTCATTTTACCAATAAGATTTAAATAAAATTTTATAAAACAACATGACACTAAATATTCAACATAATATTTTTGTACATGGAGACATCCGTACTTGTTTGTCCCCACGAGCACGAAAGCACATTTGCAAACAACTTAAGCATTAAATCGAAACATGCTTTTAGAGAAAATCCCTCAAGAAGCTTTCAATCTTCTTCCATCTTCTTCTATCGTTCAATCTTCTTCCATCATTCCAACATTGATTAAAAGGCTCAAGCATCACCAACAAGTCAATATATACAATTAGATATCCTAATTACATCAAAATATGACCTAAAAAAATGATCAATATCCATTTATGGGTCATAAGTTGGCTACAACCCTCCAAGTCCAACAACTCAAATCGACGAATAGAGTCACATGCTAGTCCGTTCAACTTCATTCTTATATTTTAATACCCATTCAAAGTCATTAATGGTACTACATCAATTGTCCAATACCACCAAGTTACTATTCACCGTCTTTCATAATCAACACTTGTAAAATATACAATTCGGGTGAGTATTCATCAATTTCATCGCCAAAATTACTATTCATCTTCTCTCTTATTTTCTCAAAAGTACTATCCATGCCATGAACTAGAGTTTTATAATCCAATATTTCAATCATTAAAACTTGTAACAAATGCTTCAAATACTTCTAACTACTCATAATAAACAAGTTTGAAGCATTGGAATTACCTCTAATAGATGAATCTTGAAAGATCATAACTTTGGTGATTTTTATGTTCTTCAGGATTTGATGATGAAATCTAGTATTTGGATGCAAAAATGATGTTAGAACTCATGTATATTGAGAAAGAATCAACCCAAAACATCATTAACAACTTACCTTAGTTGATTGGACTTGATTTGAGCTTAAAATCGCCTTTTCACCTCAAGAACCCTAACACCCAATACTCAAAATACTCTCTTCCCCCGATTTTGTATTTATAGGCCCAGATTTCTGGGTTTCGGACACGGCCCCGGATGCAAAGCATCCCACTTCACTCCTCTTCGAAGGCCGGATGTGGACTCGGATGCTATGGCAGTACTTCACTGCCAACCTTTGGTAATTTGATCATAATTCTTGTAGGAGTGTCCAAATGACAAACAGTTTAAAGCGTTAGAAACTAGACTCGAATATCTTTTATTTGATAGGTTTTCCATCACATAACTCCTTATATATATGTAGATATTCTCGTCCAAATTTAGGTCTTGTGTGTACTCATTTGGAACTTTAATCTATCATGTAATTTCCAACTTGACTTAGACTTAAGGCTCTCCTTAGACCCCATATCACTTATAATATGCCTCGCACGCTTATTATCATATCCAATTAAAATCCATCATATTAATATTCCTCATCCGCACACAAAATAATGTAATTAGCACACATCAACTTTCTTAATAGCGCTTAAGTATTTTAAAATTTTTCGGGGTGCTACAAAATGAGTCTCCGATTCCGATACGTGACCGAAGAGTCAAACGACGAGGCCATGAACACAAGCCTGGAATTACTAGATGAGAGGCGCAAGGCTACCCTCATCCGGCTGGCTACCCAAAAACAACGAGGTGAAAGGTATTACAACCGGAGAGCCAACCTCCAACACGTTAATATCGGGGACTTGGTGTTAAGAAAAGTGACACTAAACACTCAAAACCCGAACGAAGGCAAGATGGGACTGAATTGGGAAGGTCCATATCGAATTGTTGAGATCACCAGCGAAGGATCATACAAACTCCAAGCAGGGAACAGTGAGTGACTACCGAACAACTGGAACGTGACCCACTTAAAACAGAACTACTACTGAGGTACGATCCCATTCATTATTTTTTTTTACCTATATTACGAATTGAACTAACATTTGCTGGCAACGACCAAAGAATGATGCAATTATTAGGCCTGAAAGCACGTGTTTCACTCTTTTTCCCTTGAACCATTTTTGTCCCAAATGGGTTTTCCGGCAAGGTTTTTAACGAGGCAACGGTAGATCGTTCTAACTTAGAATTGGAGACCGGCTATGAACCGGAGTCGAGGGTCACATAAACAATATTCTAGCCCTCTCTACAACCGACCTCGAATACTGGGGGCCATCACCCTTGATAATAACTTTAGTAAGGAAGGAAACATTGTGCTCGAACAGTCTGAGCTTGGTGGATATGATTTATTGTAAGGGCCAAACGGTCAAATGAACCGTGCCCACATAGATCACTTAAGCCATAACATGAAACTTGTACATATTTTCCATCTTGTATGTTGTGCATGGAAATGAAATAAAGTTCCTACCTTGCAGATACATATTTTGTTTCTTAAATACTACTACATTTTGTTCCTTGAGGACATCAGGCCCATGGGACACCTCTATCCGGATTCAAGAGATCACCCAATTCCGGGACTGTCGTCCAAGGCAAACTCGGACGGCTTGGGCTGTCGAAACCCGGGGGTAGAAAGACCTATTAGGCAGTGCCTGAACTTTAAAGGCTATGTCCGTCCTCATTCGGGGACTGTCGTCCTGGGCAAGCCCGGATGGCTCGAGCATCGAAGCCCAGGGTAATAAGCCTATTGGGAAATGCCCGAACTTAAAAGGCTACGACCATCTTAGAAACGGCTCAGAGACGTCCGAAACCCGTAACCAAAACATAAGGCTTTAAAATTTTCAAACCGATCCAAAGGCTACCCTTGACAAAATTATAATAAAAAAACTTCTAAGTAAGCGCTTTGGGAAAATCTTCCAGTCATACCAAGCCCCCATAAGTTATAAACAAAATCACATCGAGAACAATCCTCGTTCGAACCTCCGAACAAGACCTTATTATTACGTGCTAAGACATTTGAAAACTTTGCAATCGTAAAGAAAAAGCCAAAAGAAACAAACTTGAAAATTGCCAAAGGGAAAAATGAAAAGCCTTGTATATATATAAATATATTTACAAAGGCAAAACGGCCTCAACAAAACATACAAAAATAAAAAAACAAAGAAAAATCTACAAGGCACCTAAGCCTGATCTTTGCCGGAGCCCGCCTCGTCACCGGGACCATCAGAGTATTCTCCGCCCTCGGATCCGCCGGAGCCCTTGGAACCTTCCTCGTCCTCGGAATATGCCAACTTTTTGGTCTCGACCTTGAGCATCTTAACATTTTCGATCTCGACCGTTATGTCGAAACCCCAAGCATGAACTTCCATGAGAGCCTCCTTTCGGGACTGCCATTTCACGTAATCGGCAATAACTTTTAGGCAGTCATGGGCTGCCTCAGCGTCGGCTTTGTACTGGTGCACCATCTCTCTAGCATCTGCCCTGGTCATTTCCACCACCGACTTGGCTGCTTTAAGCTCCTTGGCGAGGGTATCCCGTTAGGCAGCGACAACGGCCGAGCCTAGTTGAGATTGAAGGTCTTCGATTTTTTGGGACCGGGCCTCAACTTTCTCCTTCGCTGCTCGAAGTTGGACGTCCGCCGAGGTCAGCTGCTCCTGGGTAGTCTCTTTTTTCGAAGCCAATCGGTCCAATTTTCCCTTCCACTCTTTGACCATGGCCTTGATATTGTCTATCTCGGTTCGAAGCTGGTCGATCCGATCAAGCTTCTGCTGGACCTGAGGGTTTTGACCGTTTATCGCCATACATAACTCGTCATCACTAACTTCAAAGATCTTTACCTGTTCCACCAAGACGGCATATTCTTTTTGAGTTGCGTCCAACTCATCCCGGAGATTCTTAACTTCTCCTTCACGTTGCTCACTGAGCACCTTATACATGTCCCTCTTCTCAACAAGCTCTTTGACTTCGAACTCTAGTTGGCTAAGCTCATCCTAGTACTAGAGAAAGGTTTCATAGTGGAGCACCGAGGCCTGCATAACGTAAAAAAGGAAAGGCATTAGGGTCATCAAAAACTGAGTTCGAAGATAAAAGAGTGTGATAACACTTTACCCGATTTAGCGCCTATTGCGCTTCGTTGATCAAGCATGGCGCATCTACCTCGTTCATTTTTGCCTAGTCTTCTTTGGTTATCCGGCACCGGAAGTAGCTAGCTATCCCGATGGGGGGCGGAAACAACTCGGGCATCCTCTGGTACGGTGAAAACTACTAATCACTTCCGTCCAGGATCCGTGCTCAGAGTGGGCAACCGATTGATCAACCTCAGGACCGAGTTCATCCCACCGACCTCCAAAGATGGAAGCATCAGAGGGGATCGTCTATTCCATGAGCCCCTTCATTGGATCGCTCCTTCGTCGCTCTGTCTTGATTGAACACAGACTTTGTGAATGAGGGCGATCCCTAAATTTCTATAACACCGGGCGGGGCGGAGCCGGTGACTCAAGAGGTCTCGACCCTCACATCTGTATGAGCTTCTTGAACTTGAGGGGGATTAGCCCCTGTCGTTTCCCCCTCGGGTGCCATTTGTTCCTCGGGAACGAACGGCTCGCGGGACACAAAAAGGTCATCCTTCTCGAGCTCGTCCCTCAGCCGAAAGAGTGAATCCGAGTCAGGCACTCGCGAGGTGGAACTTTCCTTTGGCTTACGCACCAACCTTCTCCTCGGTTTCTTCTTCTCCGAGCTCGGGGAACTCGGGACCCTCTTCCTTTTCTTCTATCTTGTTGTCATTTCGGGCTACCCCGAAGTAGAAAGATCAACAAGAAGGTCCTCGCTCCTGCCAAGTGCCTAAGCTCGATGGTCTTAGGCAAGCTTGCAAAAAATTAAAAAGAGAAGTAATGGGGGTTTTAAACTATGGAGGAGAATGAGGAGATGAGGGATGAGAACTTGCTAATAAAAACAAGCATACTGGCTTAAGCAAGGGGTAAAAGAAATGTTATAACTTGAAGAACGAATGTAAGAATATTGTGGGATAAAAGAAGACTGTAATATCTTAAAGGATCGAAGGTAGAAGCTTGGTGCAAATTAAAAAATGAACGAAGGAAGGGATATTTATAAAAGCTTGGCACCGTTTCACATTCAGGACGACATGTCGATGGCTGACACGCGTTAGGGGTCATTGTGACGCGATTGACGGGACGTTTCATTTTCTTTGTCGTTTTGTGTCGCAGCCTGTTGAAGAAGAGATCGAAGAACTCATGTAGTTTCTCATCGTTTTCGTAAAACTTGCTCTCCGAGAAACGAGGGGACTATCTGTATGCAGGTGAAACCGGATCCATAAGTCGGTCAGGTTCCCGATAAAATAAATTGAGCAAGGAACGTGATGACAAGGAACCGAAATCAAGGTAAGGGACTCATCGAGTCAGGCACCGGGGGCACGACGCCCGCCCCTCGAGTATATCGAGGCGATGACCCTCAGATCGGTCCAAATCCCTAAAGACTCCAGTGAGCATTATTGGACAATCGAACACGATTAACGGAAGGCCGTAATACCCATGACCAACCAGGTATCACGACGCAGATCTCGGCATGTACCGACGAAAATCCAGTAATTAGTTAAACGGAAGATTTTTTACCTTTTATGAAATTGTACCTAGAGTAGGATTCCCCTACAATAATATAAAGGGGGTCTGATTATACATTGAACGCATTGTAACACGCATCCTAAAGCAATACACTATTATTTTTACGGTTATTCTTAGCTCTTATTCCCGTTCACCAGTGCTAGCCATTGTGAATCCGGATCGAGGGTGGAAATTTCATCAAGGCTCGAATTATCCTCCTCACGTGGTTTGAATTTACTATATCTTTATTTGTTTAATCTAACACAATTTATCATTTGTATCGAATTAATCCACATATCCTTAAAACCACTTACAAATTTAATTGTTATCCATTTTTTAGGGTAAACAACTGAAAATTTTCCGAATTTGGACTGAGGTTTTTATTCAGTTTTTTATTTTTATAAGAAAAAGTGATTAAATTTCAATTACTTTTAAATCCGTGGCTAATTTTCAATCAACATTCGTAAATCTGGCTCTTTCTGATTTTTTTTTTCCGGGAAGAATCATAAGGGTCCAATTCAAGGTCATTTCTTCAACAATTTCTTGTTACACGTGTTAAAACTTTCTGACTATAAAGGGTTGAGAGTTAAACAGTTGTACCGTACTCTTTTAATCTATTTTAGTTCAAAACTTTGATCATGTTTGGTTTAACCCCTTTATTCCATCATCACTTACGCCACTCGCAAAGATTCCCAACTTTAGAGGAAATGATTTCGTACGGCCGTTCACAATTTGAATAATAAGAAAATAGTTTGCTCAGATTTTGTATATTTTATATTTTAGGGTTGTGGAAATTTATGTTTTATTGTATACGAGTCTAAAGATTTTTGTTAACTTCAGTCACAAATTATAGGTGTCAATTTGGATCCATAAATTAATATGCATCTTGTCAATTTTTATCAAGTTAGATGAGTATATATCTCCATTTTAAATGTATATATATCTCCAATAATCAAACCAATTGATCTAACCTTTTGGTTGTCTTTCGGAGATATTGCCCATATAGTCTTAAGGGGATTACAAGTAATTTTGAATTCTCTGCCAGGATACGAAAAATTGAAAATTCTTTACAAATAAACAGAAAACAGAAAACAAAAAATTGAAAATACAAAAAAAATCAATTTTATTTTTGCGCGGGGTGGTGGGGGTGGGGTGGATAGATGGTGCAGGAAAACGAAAAAACAGAAAACAAAAAATTGAAAATACAAAACGAAAAAGTAAAAAAAAAAAAAAATCGTGGTGTGGGGAGTGTGGGAGGTGGGTGTGGTACAGAAAAACGAAAAAACAGAAAATTGAAAATACAAAAAAAAAAAGTAATTTATTTTGCGGGGTGGGGACTGGGGTGGGTGGGGGTAAGTAAGTAAATTTCTAGATAAGTTGGGTTGAGATTCCTTTGTTTTGGGGTGAGATTCATGGGTTGTATTTGGGCTACTTAATGGGTCAAAATGGACTACAAAACATAAGTAAAAATTGCATGAGGCGCCCTATTTGGTAGCCCATTTTTAACTTATACCCGTTTTGTTTTTTCGTTTATATCTGTACCCATTTTTTTGTTAAAAGTGTTTTAAAAAGTCAATTTTTCTCTTCTTTAATAAAAGACTGTTGACAAACTCCAGGACAAACACTTAAGCATATTTAGACTGAAGTTTTAGCAAATAAACTAAAAACTTTTAGCTTGTTTAGACTGAAATTTCGGATAAAACTCAAGATAAAACTGTAAACTGCGTTATAAAATTTCAGCATGTTTTGGTATGAAATTTTAGCAAATGAACTAAATAACTTCAGTATGTATTAGCAAAAACTCTTTAGAAAATTAAATACTGCAATACAAAAATTTATGCATGTTTAGTTTGAAATTTTAACAAATGAACTAAAAAATTTCAGCATGTTTAGTCTGAAATTTTAGCAAATGAACTAAATAATTTCAGCATGTTTTGTCTGATATTTTAGCAAATGAACTAAATAACTTCAGTATACATTAGCAAAAACTCATTAGAAAATTACATACTGCACGACAAAAACTTAAGCATGTTTAGTCTGAAATTTTAGCAAATGAACTAAATAACTTAAGCATATTTTGTCTGAATTTTTAGCAGATGAACTAAATAATTTAAGCATGTTTAGTCTGAAATTTTAGCAAATGAACTAAATAACTTCATCATGTTTAGACTGAAGTATCATATAAAATTCATGACAAAACTGTAGACTGCAGGATAAATAATTTCAGCATGCATTAGCATGAAGTTTTAGCTTCAATGTGAAATACTTCATACTAGATTAGCATGAAATTTTAGCTTCAACATAAAATAACTTCATGCTACATTAGCATGAAGTTTTAGCTTCAAGGTGAAACAATTTCATGAAAGTGTGATTTCTGAAGATGAATCTAGACGAGTTTCTGATTTTTTTATAAAGTTACTGAGAGGAGAGGAGGAGATCGTTTTATATCTTTCGTCACGGGTGTAATTGTCATATTATTACGGATTTTTGTGAGATGACTACCAAATCAATAATTTTAAAAAATAGGATACATGTTAAAAAGTGACACAAATATAGGGTACAACTGCAAATCCCCCAAAAAATAATGGTTAACTTGGGCTCATCCCAAATTAATCCATGAGCTAAAATGTTGTAGCCCAACCCATTAATCTCTGGGCGAGTTGGATGAGTTTGAACTCAAATTGACACCCCTAATCTTGCGTCATCTTCTTCTCTTTAAAGCTTTATTTTTTAAAAAACTTTATAGATAATTTTGCATCGATTTTCTGCCATAACCATCTTAGATTGAATTCTTTTCATATATAAAGTCTTCCCTGAGAGCGACAGAAAGAGTTTGATAATTACATGAACAATCCCTCCAATATTTTAAATTTATATATTCGACCACATGGTTTATATATTGCAAACCTTTATGTTATCAAAAACTCTTGATGATACAGTAGCTAATTCTCAAATACTAATATGATCTTTTAGAAAAGTATTGATACGAGGACATAAAAAACAAAGTAAAAATAAAGAAACAAAATTAAACTACTACTAGTAGGAAAAATCATATTCATTGCAAGAAAATCACATATTTGTAACGAAATATTTAGGATGGACAGACACGTCAAAGAATTGTAATGTAGTTATAATTGTTTTATATCTGACGGAATTTGTCAACGTGGACGAAATTTGTGATTGTTTTATTCTTCAGTCATTTTTTTTTTGGAACGCTTGAAAATATTATTTTCTTTTGTAGCCTATATATCAAAGGTAGGGATAAAATCTACGTATATATTATCTTTTTTCAGAGGCGGACTCAAGATTCGGCGGTAGCTGGGTACCATAATATTCAATATAAATTTATCACGGCTCATAAAGTTGGTACAAGGTCCTATGCGAATATCTACTTTTTAAAGACATTTGCAAGTATATATGGAGTTTTTGCCGAAGTTTCGAGGTGCCGGTGACCCCTCAACTCTTCATGTGCGTCCGTCTCGGTTTTCTCCAGACTTCACTTGTGAAAATATACTACGTATATTGTTGTTGTTGTTTTGTAATGTATATATATAATTAGAAGGAAAGACATAACATTTATCTAATTAGGTTAGTCCACAAAATATTACTTAACTGATAAACCCTAAAGATCACTACATTATTTTGAAAAGAAAAAGGATTGAGACTTTTGTATGAACGAGCTTCTGCTTTTTGATTCTTCGTGTGTGAAATCTGCATTTTGTTCATTCCTTCACTGATTTACCTTTATATGTTTGTAAGACTTACGAGAGTCGGTACTTCTTGTGCTTTACATGCGTTTTCAAAGTGATAATTGTTATCTTTTAGAAAGAAAGAAATAAAGAACAAGTGGATTCACCACAAAAAATTTGATAATTGACATGTCTTCATCCGTAAGACCAGGGAATTGTAATTGAGGTGGTTGCCAATTTCCATTGATTCAATTTGCTCAAGCAAGACTTTTAATTTAGAGGATTTTTCCTTTCTTTTTTTTTCTTCTTTCCTTTTGAGGGATAGGGCATTGGCTGGGGCAGAGCTAGCCGTTCACTTATGGTTCGATCGAATGCACTAGTTTTTGTTCAGATTTTGTATTTGTTTGCAAAATTCATAAAATATATATAAGTTATTAATTTAGAATCCATTAACTTATAAGAGCCAAAACCCGAACCTCTCCATCTCTAGGCATAGGCAGTGGCAGAGCCACCTTATAGGAATGAGTGTCAAATGACACCTCTTTGCGGGAAAAATACACTGTGTAGATAGGTCAAAAAGTAAATTATATGTATATATACTATATATTGACTCCTCTTAATTTCTTGATATGTTTACTTTTATATATTTTGACATCCCTTAACAAAAATTGTGGCTTGTAAGTGAACTTTGGGAGAGGTAGGAAAAAGAAGGGGTCGGATCTATGGTAGAATTTGAGACCATCATTAAAGCAGGAGACAGGATATTTGCACGAAAGGGATACTTCTGCGCTGTTATTTAAATTTTATTTTCGGTTTTGATATTTGAAATTTTGATCGATGAAGAAATTCTGAACTAAAATACCTTTAAGACGAGCAACAGAAATGGTAAAACACGGTGACAAGCAGAACCAAAACCGACGAATGATATTAAAATAATTGTTTCAATGAATATATCAAAATTTTCAAAAATAGTACCCTATGTTTTAGATGACACATTTCGCTTGTCGAGAGTCAAACGATATGAATTTTAACTAATATTTTAAAATACTAAGTTAAATTAATCTAGTTTTACTTTATAGTTTAATCAAATTGATCCTCGATAAGCAAAATATATCATCTAAATTAGAATCGAGCGACGGAGTGAGTACATTATCTTGCATTGAAGGGGTAACTTTTAAGGTTGGGAATGTTTGGGGCCAAAGAGTTGTTGGAGAGTTGAGAATGTAACAAAAGGTGAATGCACAAAATCAAGTTGTTTGCATGAAAGTCAGTACAAACTTTTGAAGTTAAGACCTGATACTAGCTTTTCCCACGAGCACTTGAGGGCAGTGCCGACGACCGACGTTTTGAGCTTTGACACATATATTCAAATTGCTTAATGTTTATCCGAAAAATGAATAACAATTGAATTTATACATGATTTTAAGGATACGTGATGTAGCTTGGTATAAATAGAGAAAATACACATATATGTATTGAAATTAGCTATAAACGAAATAAATGCAAACCGAATAAATCAATTAGCCTAGGCCCTCAAGTTTTATCACCCTCAAACTAAATGGAGGGTAAACTAATACAAGAACAAAATGACTGAATATTGAAAACCAGAAGAAAGGCAGTATATTTCTTTATATTCTATGAATGAATGCCTTCTACAAATGATCAGACCTCCTTTATATAGTAGGGAAGTCCTATTCTTAATATAATTTCTATATACAACAAGGAATCTCATGATAGATTAATTAATTGGCCTCTCCTTGATATACACCGGGATTTCCGCCGAGATTCTCGCCCAATTGCGGATATTCCGATTTTCTATTTTTTGGCTCGATAAGCTCTCCTCAATTTTGGCCGATCTCGATGTTGATCGGTCTCTATCTTGCTCGATCTCAATCTTGGCCAATCTCGATCTTGATTGGTCTCTATCTTGCTCGATCTCGATCTTAGCCGATCTCGATCTTGATCGGTCTCTATTTTGCTCGATCTCGATCTTGATCGGTCTTTGGGTCACGAGCTCGGCAACCCAACTTCGTATCATGGCTCGATTTTATACGAGGCCGAACCTTAGTCTATTATGTTCTAATTTCGATTAGTCATACGAAGGGCAAACTCGATTTTGACCGTATACAGATAGTCTCTTCGTTTCTCGGAAAGAAGATGACGAGAAACGATATTAATTTCCGAACTCCGACTCGATGGGTGACTATGTCGGCGACGAGTCCGATTATGACGTATGCGACGAAACGTCCCATCGGTCCAATTACCAAGGCATTAAATGCCTGCCAGTTGCTGGTCGGCCTTTATCGGTTCCGAACCATCGCCAACAACCTATAAGAACCTTATCTTTTCTCATTCAAACTTTACACTCAAAGCTCTTTCTACTCTTGCTTCTTCTTCAGAAAATCCCTTTACTTCACAATTTCCACACCCAAAATTCTTAAACTCTAATCAAACCGCATACTATCCTAATTCTCTTTTCCCTTGTTCATCAATGGAGAATACCTCTAAGACAGTACCGCAAAAGGAGGCTGTTTCTTCATCACGGCCTGCCGGCGGTGAGGCTGCGGCGAAACCCCGTCCTGAGGAATTCGTTCCGGCAAGGTGCCGACTGTTACTGATTTTAGGGTCGAAAAGGCCTCTTTGGTAGCGGGCCGATGTGAACCGGTCTCGAGATACATATCCACAATCACCGAAAAACTCCTCCCAAGGGTTAAACAGGACTGCAACTGGGTCGATAAGCATGTGGTGGTTCCTTCGCCCGAGGACTCGATCACTACCTATGTGGAGGGGTTTTTAAGTGTTTACACTTACCCCTTTATGTTGAGTCCCTTAGACCCCATCATTATTACCTTTTGTAAGGGATATGATGTGACCCTTGGCCAAATCCACCCCTCCTTCTGGAGAATAGTAATTCTCTTCCGATTTTATATGAGCAAAATCGAGGGATGTCCTTTTACCCTCGACCACCCTATGCGCCTCTACAGTCACCGACTTTATCGAGAGGGATTGATCAAGATTGCTCACCGAGCCAATAAGGCTCCATTCTCAAGCATAGATAAAGGTCGGGACCGAGGTTGGATGGGCTGATTTGTTCGAATAAGGACTTCAGACTTGATCCATGTTGAATACATGTCATTTCTCGGGAAATGGAATATGAAACGTAAGTAGCACTTCACTTAGAAGGTTTAATCTCGTTGCTTTTCTTCTTATTTCTTTCTTTATTGATATTTTTTGGCGTTGCAGTTGTGGACCAAATACCCGACCCAATTTTGGACCTCATAAATAGGTCGAAGGCCTCGTATTACAGAGGTCGTACTAAGAGCGTGCTTGGATGGAGTTGTCGAAGGGTCGATGAGAGGCCCATAATCATGGTAAGTTTCCTTCTTAGAATGGTGATCGTTCAGGCTTTTATTCGAGCTTACTCATATTTTCTATTTTGTAGGCTTAGGAAAGTATGTTGCAATGAGGTCCCCATCTGGTGACGAAGAAGTCCTCATATCTGCTCCAAAGCAGGACAAAGAGAAGAAGAGAAAAGGGGCTCCGAGTTCCCCGGGCTCAGAAAAGAAAAGACCGACAAAGAAGTCTCGCAAGCCCAAGGGGGACATTGGTTTTATCTCTCCAAAACTAATCAGCCGATTAAGGAACGAGCCCGAAGTAGGAGAATAGGAAGATAATTCCCAACTAGTGGCCCACGCGCGGGCTGGTACTCCGATACCATAGTCCTCCGATCTGGCGGAGGTCGAAGAGGGAGCTTTGGCCATAGTTCCTGAACCAAAAGGAGTTGAGGCCACTTCATTCCAAGCTGAGATGGTTGAGAGAGAGACCGGGGGCGAAGCTTGCCGGGCAGCGGAGGATGTCTTGAGGGACGAGCTCGGAGTGATCGATATTTTCGGGTCCCCTCAGATTTCGGACGCTATGATCCACGAGGCCAATATGTTGGAAGGTCGCTCTTACGAAGGTATCCACGGAGCGATCGATACCCATGACATTTTGGATGGGTTTGAGTCTACTGCTTCGGAGGATTCCACTAGGTTTGGTGGTTTATTGGTACCGAAAAAAGTACCGTCATCGGGCGCTACCGGTTCTTCATCGAGTCCAAAACTAATAGACCAATTTCCGGCCCCAAGTGTTTATCCCGACCGTAGGTGGAACATAATGCTTTCTATATGCCCAGATTTTCTCTCTTCCCGTGGGGATTGCTAGCTACCTTTGATCCTTGGGGACCGAGGAAGACCAAGCCGTGATGAACGCGGTGGGAGGCCCAACATGCTCTGAATCGGGTAACTTCAATGGTTTCTTCATTATTTCTTTTAAACTCAGAGTTGTAGATAATTCTAACATCTTCTCCCTTGTTTGCAGGCTTTGGTGTTGCATCACGAGACTTTCCCTTGAATCCGGAAGGAGCACGAGGTTGAGGTTCGGAACCTCACTGATAAAAGTGATACCTACAAGCTTCTCAATGAGAAGCTTCAGATCGACTTAGTGACGAAGATAGCCGAGCAGGTATTCCGAGTTCTTTATGACAGTGAAGATAAATTGGAGATAACCATTAAGGATCCGATTCTACAGGTTCGGCAGAGGCTCGAACAAATCGGATGGCTCCAGACATAGGTAGATGCGATACAGGACGAGGCGGAAGAATTCAAAAAGAATATGGACATCCTAGCCTCAAAAAAGGAGATCGTCCAAGCATAATTGTAGTTGGTCGAGACCCAGCTTCGAGATGCAAAAGAGAAGGCCTCAGTGCAAGTCGAGAAGATCAAGGAGCTTCAGTCTCGGTTAGATTTGGCCGTTTATGATAAACCAAGCTTGGCCAACAATCTCAAAGTAGCCAGATCCGAGGTGACCGTGGCCAGATCCGAGGTGACCGTGGCCAACATAAACGCCGATGCTAAAGTGGCCCAGTTTAGGGTCGACGTCGAGGACATCCAGGCCAAGGGTATGGTAGATCATGCAAAGTGTCAATCCCGAAGGGAAGACCTCGAGGGAGTTCATGCCCAGGGTTTCGACATTGCGGTTGAGATTGCAAATGCCACATCTGAGGAAGCCAGGGTCCAGAGGTTGGCCTTTCCTGAGGAAGACTCCGAGAGCTCGAGTGAATTCGACGATGGAGAAAATCTCCAGGATAGAGATGCAACCTCCGATGAAGACCAAGCTACATAGGATTTTTTGTTTATCTTTTGCATTTTTCTGAGGCTGTTTTTGGCCGTTGTAAATTTTTATGTTAGGCCTATTTCCCCTTTGTAAAAAATTATTGTATATAAATATAATGCTTTTCTTTCCCTTTCAGCTCTCATATTTTTCCTTTGTTTTGTCATTTGTATTTACAAAGGTTAAAAATGCCTTAACACGAAATAAGGTTGTGTTCGAGGGTTCGAACAAACCTTGCCTTTACTGCCTTTCTGGGTTAAGGCTTTAATGGGAAAGGTTTTTTCCCGAAAACATCTTAAGTTTTGGGGCTTTTGCCGAGGGTAGCCTTTAGAACCGGTTGTGAAAGAATTTTCTATATTTTAGGCCCTTCCTTTTTATGTTACGGGTTTCGGACATCTCCGAACCGTGTTAAGTTGGCCATAGCCTTTTAGTTCGGTAGCTACCCATTGGGCTTGTTTTCCCATTTTATACGGGCTTGCCCGAGATAATAGTCTCCGAGTGGGGTGGCCGTGATATTCAGAAATCGGGGAGTTGACTATTAGGTCTTTTGCTTTCGAGGCCCGATGACTTGGGCTGTTTGAGTCGGACGGTAGTCCCCGAGTGAGGGAGGGATCGTTCGTATTTCGGTTATGTATTTCCCTTGGGCTTGTCATTTTCGGAAGTACAAAGCTTTTTGATATGTAAAGAGGAAAATGTTTTAAAACATAAGATGATTGCAAGAATAGTACTTCTCTTTATTCTCGATCGAGACAATCATACATGCGTACATTTTTTATGTCAGGGTTCGAACGATCTATGTGGGCACAACTTATTTTGATCGCTTGGCCCTTACAACAAGTTCTGTCTATTGAGATCCTCCCTTTATGAAGTAGTTTCCTAGCTAGAGTTTATGCATATCCGAGGGTAGCCCGCCAGTATTCGAGGTTGATTGCAAAGGAACCTGGAATATTGTTGGATTGATTCGTTGCCGATTCATAATCGGGCTTGATTCTAAGTTAGCATGATTCATCATCGCCTCGTTAAAATTCTCGTCAAAAAAACACATTTGGGACAAAAATCGGTATGCGGGAAAAATAATGCGATACGTACTTTCAGACCTAAAGACTTCATGTCGTTCGCTAAAAGATCTATCGTCGTTTATTATCGACCACCTGCATGTGATATTTTGAAAATAGAAAAGGAACAAAAATATGGTGTACCTTAGAAGTAGTACCGCTTTAGGTGAGATATGCTCCAATTATTTGGTAGTTGTTTCCCATTCATCGTTCTGAGCTTGTACGACCCCTTTTTTCCGGTGATCACGAGAATTTGGTATGGTCCTTCCCAATTTGGACTCAATTTTCCTTCATTAGGATTTCGGGTGTTGAGGTGACTTTTCTTAGCACTAAGTCCCCGATATTAAAATATCAAAGTTTAGATCTTTGATTGTAGTATCTCTCAATTCATTTCTTTTGGACGGCTAATCGAACAAGGGCGGTTTCACGCCTTTCATCCAATAGTTCTAGCCTCGTATTCATGGCCTCGTTATTTGATTCCTTTGTTGTATATCAGAACCGGATACTTGGCTCTCCGAATTCGATTTGTATAAGAGCTTCAGCGCCATAACCTAATGAGAATGGAGTTGCGCCGGTGCTGGACTTTGAGGTTGTGCGGTATGCCCAAAGAACTTCGGGTAGAATTTCCTTCCACTTTCCTTTGGCGTTGGTTAGACTCTTCTTAAGATTTTGGATGATGGTTTTGTTGGTTGATTTGGCTTGTCCGTTCCCACTGGGATGATAAGGCGTTGATAGAATTCTTTTAATCTTGTGATCCTCGAGAAATTTGGTTACTTTGCTGCTGATAAACTGTTTTCCATTATCACATACAATTTAGGATGGTATCCTGAATCGACATATGATATGATCCCAAATGAAGTCAATGATTTCCTTCTCCCTAACTTTCTCGAAGGCTTGAGCTTCAACCCACTTAGAAAAATAGTCAGTCATAAATAAAATAAATTGATCTTTACCTGGTGCCCATGGAAGAGGGCCAACGATGTCCATTCCCCACTTCATGAACGGCCATGGTGACAAGACCGAATGGAGTTGCTCTCTAGGTTGGTGAATCATTGGTGCATGTCTTTGGCATTTGTCACATTTTCAAACAAACTCTTTCGTATCTTTCTCCATGTCGATCTAGTAATAACTGGCTCTGATTACCTTTTGAACCAATGATTCGACACCAGAATGGTTTTCACAAGTACCCTCGTGAACTTCCCTCAGAACATACTCGGTGTCTCCCGGCCCCTGACATATCGCTAGTGGACCATCAAACATTCATCTGAACAAGGTTCTGTCTTCAGACAAGGTGAATCGTGTTGCCTTCATACGTAGGGCCTTAGATTCTTTCGGATCTGAGGGGAGCTTTCTGGTTTCCAAATACTCTATGTATTTATTTCTCCAATCCCAGGTCAAGTTTGAGGTGCTTATCTCAGCGTGACCTTCTTCGATGACTGTCCTCATGAGTCGTACGACGACCTCCGAATTGAGTTCGTTGTCTTCGACTAATGATCCTAAGTTTGCGAAGGCATTGACCTCACTATTCTGACCTCGAGGCACATGTTGCAAAGTCTATTCCTTGAATCGGTGCAGAGTTACTTGCAATTTATCTAGGTACCTTTGCATCCGTTCTTCTCTAAGTTCGAAAATTCTGTTAACCTGATTCACCACGAGGAGGGAGTCACATTTGTCTTCGATCACCTCCGCTCCCAAGCTTTTGGCTAGTTCGTGTTACGACCCAAAATCCTAACCTGTCGTGATGGTGCCTATCTCAGAACTAGGCAAGCCAACAACATCAATAACCCACATTTTTATTTTAAAATTTGAAAGCACAATAATTAAATTCAGCGGAAGCAATCTCACAAGGACAAATATAAACACTCCCAAATCCCAGTGTCACTGAGTACATGAGCATCTAATATGAATACAAGCATGGAAAATACGGTCTATAATAGTCTGAGACCAAATAGAGTAAACAAGGAGATAGGGAAGGAGAGACAAGGTCTGTGAAATACGACAGCTACCGTTGAATCTCCGAAAAAAATCAACTGTGCGAAAGAATCAACACCCACTATGTCCGGGAACACCTGGATCTGTAGACGAAGTGTAGGGTATAGTATGAGTACAACCAACTCAACAAGTAACAATAATAAATAAAGAACTGAAAGTAGTGGCGTGCTTCACAGCTAAGTTCAAATACAGAAATATTCAACATATAATGGTAGGCATGCTCGCAAGTCCAACATTTAAAATTTCACAGTAATTTCTTATCAACTTCGACTGAAACAGAAGAAAAGTGTCTTTTAGAAATTTTCCAAAATATGGATATATGACAGCTGAAATACATCAATAATGAAAACAATGCATCCTCTCAGAGTAACAGTCACTTAGTCCTCCCATTCACTCCAACCTCACAGTCACTCATTCCTCACAATCACTCAACACTCGACACTCGGCACTCGCACTCGCACTCAGTAGGTACCTGCGCTCACTGGGGGTATGTATAGACTCCGGAGGGGCTCCTTCAGCCCAAGTGCTATAACAAGCCAATCATGGCATAAATCAACAAAATATGCTGCGACGTGCAGCCCGATCCCATAAATATCCTCACAATTAAGCCCTCGGCCCCACTTAGTCATCAAATTTAGAACTGTTACTTATCTCAAATCGTGTAATTCTTTATTTTGCAATGCCTTTGCCTCACGAATCGGTCTCCAAATGCCTAGAATCTAGCCAAAAATAATTCGATTCAGTCAATAAAATTTATTGGAATTAATTTCATAAGCAAAATATTAATTTTCCAACAAAATCTAAAATTTACCTCAAATATTGCTCGCAGGACCCATGTCTTGGAATCCAAAAAAAGTTACAAAATATGAACGCCCATCCAACCACGAGTCCAACCATACAAATTTCATCAAATTCCGACACCAACTCGACCCTCAAATCTCCAATTAAAGTCTTTGAAGATTTCTATTATTTTCAACCCAATCTTTACCCATTTGAAATTAATAATCTTTCCACAAACCTTATTGGTACATGTATGTATAAATGATACTCTTACACCCAAAAATAATACTCTAAATCTCCCATCTTTTATCCCAAGAATCAAAACTAAAAAATTGGGGGAAGAAATTCTTACCTCTTTGAAGCCCTAACAAGATCCTTGTGAAATCTTCAAACCTTGAACAAGAATTGATGGACAAATTGCTTGGCCTTCAATTTATCTCTCTAAGATGCTTTCACCTCTCTCTAAAATATCAGATGAAACCCTTCAAACTGACCCTTAATAGTGTTTTATAGGAATGGGGTCGGGTTTATAAAACCAAAAAAATGAAGCTCCGAAACACACTCTTCGGTCGCATATGCGACCACATAAAGCTTTTGCGGCTCGCATAATGAGTCGCATAAAAGGCCCTCCAGAACTGGGCATTTTCTGCCTGGGTATGCGATCACTATGTGGATCGCAGACCTATTTTGTGGTCGCATAATGCACTGCAAAATAATTCTGCGATCGCATAATCGACCGCCGACTTACACTCACCTTGCCCAGCTCCTGATTTACTCTGCGGGCATTATGTGGTCCGCAGAGTGATTCTGCGACCGCATAGTGGGCCGTAGAAATGACCTTTGTTTTTTCGACAAAAAATTTCCTTTACTCATCGGCACATTGTTTAACCCAAAAAGTATGAGCAGCAGCGAGCTTGCAAAAATTCTTCCTCGGCACCACAAAACCTTAATTTCTTTAGCAAATATTCTCCGAGGTCGTTACACATAAGTCAACATCCGGTCAACCTTTTCAACTTAAGTTCTAAACCTTGGAACTGAGTGTTCCAAATCCTCCCAAAACCTCACCGGACCTGAACCAATTACCCCGATAAGTCAAATAACAATCATAAATCATAATTTGAGCAGTAAATGGGGGGAAGGGGTTGTAATACTCAAACGACCTGTCGGGTCGTTATATTGAGACCTGCAATCATGGCATCATATTGGGCCTCGTTGTTAGTCAATTTTACTGTTCTAATATATTGTCTAACCATGTTACCTGTGGGTGGTTTAAGTACGATGCCGAGTCCGTACCCTTTTGTGTTCGAAGTACCCTCCGTGAAGAGGATCCAGATTCCCGAATTTGTATCCGATTTTGTCAACAGTTCTCTTTCGACCCCAGGTACTAGGGCCGGCGTGAAGTCAGCCACAAAGTCTGCCAAAATTTGAGACTTAATGGTTGTTCGGGGTTAATATTCAATATCATACCCGCTGATTTCTATAGCCCATTTGGCCAACCGTCCTGAAAAACTCGGGTTTATGCACAATATTTCTAAGTGGATAAGTTGTTACAACACATACGGGGTGACACTGGAAGTACGGTTTTAGTTTCCTAGAAGCGCTTATCAAAGCGAGCGCTAACATTTCTAGGTGGGGATATCTAGTTTCGGCTTCACCTAAGGTTCGACTAATGTAATAAATTGGAAATTGTGTACCTTGTTCATCCGGACTAGGACTCCACTTACCGCTACCTCCGATACTGCCAAATATAAGTATAATTGTTCGTTTGCCCTCAGTGTGTGAAATAGTGGCGGGCTCGATAAGTAACGTTTAAGTTCTTCCAAGGCATGCTGGCACTCCGGTGTCTATGTGAAGTCATTTTTGTTCTTTAGTAACGAGAAAAATCGATGGCTTTTATCGAAGGACCTCGAGATAAATCGCCCTAGGGTGGCTATGCGCCCAGTTAACCTCTGCACGACCTTTATGTTGTCAACTGCCATGATGTCCTCGATAGCTTTGATCTTATCTCGGTTGATATCGATTTCTCGGTTGGACACCATGAATCTGAGAAGTATTCCTGACCCGACCCTGAACACGCATTTTTCGAGGTTCAGCTTCATGTTATATTTCCTCAAGATACAGAAGGTCTCCTGCAAATGTTTCAAATGGCCCTCTGCTCGCAGGGACTTAGCTAACATATCATCAATGTAAACTTCCATAGATTCCCTATCATCCGGTTTACTAGGGGTTGGTATGTGGCACTAGCATTTTTTAACCCAAATGACATTACATTATAGCAGTAGGTTCTGTATTTGGTGATGAACGAGGTCTTTTCCTGGTTATCCTGGTTCATTTGTATCTGGTTGTACCCGGAATAGGCATCGAGAAAACTAATGATCTCGTGGCCGGCCGTGGCATCGATCATGAGATCGATATTAGACAGAGGAAAAGAATCTTTGGGGCATGCTTTATTTAGGTCTTTGTAATCTACTCACATTCTAAGTTTGTTTCCTTTTTTAGGAACTACCACTATGTTTGCTAACCATTCGGGGTATTTTACTTTCTGGATGGACCCTATTTTAAGGAATTTGGTTACCTCATTTTTGATGAAGGTGTGCTTGATCTCGGACCGGGGTCTTCTTTTCTGCTTCACCGGATAGAACTTTGGGTTCAAACTTAGTTTATGGGTAGTGATTTCTGGTGGGATCCCTGTCATGTCGAGATGGGACGAAGCGAAACAATCCACAGTAACTATAAGAAATTGAATAAGCTTTTTCATGAGCTCAGGAGTTAATCCCATGCCCAGGTATACCTTTCGTTTGGGGAGATGTTCGATTAGTATGATTTTCTCTAGCTCTTCGACCGTTGACTTGGTAGCGTCAGAGTCATCGGGGACTATGAAGGATCGAGGCCGGCGCTTGTGATTGCTATTTTGCCTCCTGTTTTCCCTTCGAATTTGACCCCTTCGTTGATGAGAGTGACAACATCAAAATCACTTCTTCTAAGGTAAATATTTCTTTTGCGGTGGGTTGCTCCCCGCAGATTGTTTTGATTCCCTCATGTGTTGGGAATTTTAGAACTTGGTGAAGGGTCGAGGTCACTACTCTCATGTTGATCCATGGTCTCCCGAACATGGCGTTATACCTCATGTCGCCCTCGAGCATATAGAACTTCATCTCTTGGATGGTCCCGGCCACGTTCAATGGCAACATTATCTCGCCCTTAGTAGTTTCATATGCCATGTTGAATCCGTTTAGTACTAGGGATGTGGGCACAATTTGGTCCTGTAGGCCGAGTTGTTCTACGACACTTGATCTAATGATGTTGGCCAAACTACTTGGATCAATCTACATATGTTTAACTAGAGTTTTATTCATGAGTACAGAAATTATCAGTGCATTATTATGGGTCTGTATGATTCCCTCTGCGTCTTTGCCCTTGAAGGATAAAGTTCCTTCTTATGTGTAATCTCGAGCCCATTTTTCCCTTGTAATTAATACTTTGGTGCGATTTATCATCGGACCCTAAGGAACATCGACCCCTCCGATGATCATATGAATGACGTGTTGGAGCTCGTCTTGTTCACTCTGTTTATTAGAATCCCTGTTTCTGAAATGGTTCTTAGCTCTGTCGCTCAGAAATTCTCAAAGATGCTCGTTATTGAATAACCGGGCTACTTCTTCTCTCAATTGTCGACAATCCTCCGTTCTGTGGCCATGTGTACCATGATATTTGCATATCTGGCCAGGATCTCTTTGTGCAGGATCGGTTTGTAAAGGCCGAGGCCATTTAGTATCTTTGATGTGTCCGATAGCCGATACGATGGCGGATGCGTCTACATTGAAGTTATATTCCAACAATCGTAGTGCTTCTTTAGGCCAGGTATGTCTGTCAAAACCATTCTTGCTCATGAACCCTCGAGAGCTCTAGCCTCGATCATTTCTCCTTTCACTTCGCATAGGGTTGCACCCAGGTCCGTTGCCTCTATGCTCTCAATTATACGGCTGATATCGATCCCTGTTCGACCTTGGTTCTCGGTTAATATCCCTCTTAATTCTATTGATGGACCTGATAGGATAAACTGACCCGGGTGGAGCCTCGAGTTGGTCATCTTCGACCCTGATCTTCGATTGATACTGATTATGGACATCGGCCCAAGTGACAGACGGGTATTCTATCAAATTTTGCTTCAACTGCTGCGAAGCCACCGAACTTCGAATATTGAGTCCTTGGGTGAAAGCTTGAACTGCCCAATCATCGACGACCGGTGGTAGGTCCATTTGTTCCATTTGGAATCGTGATACGAATTCTCTGAGCATTTCGTTGTCCTTTTGTCTTACCTTGAAAATGTCTGATTTCCTAGTTTCAACCTTGATGGCTCCGGCGTGTGCCTTTACGAAAGAATCTGCAAGCATAGTAAAATAATCAATAAAGTTAGGTTGTAAATTATGGTACCATATAATCGCTCTCTTTGACAGGGTCTCCCCAAATGTTTTCAGTAAAACAGACTCGATCTCGTCGTCTTCCAAGTTGTTCCCTATGATAACACACGTATAAGAGGTTACATGTTCGTTTGGGTCGGTCGTTCCGTTGTACTTTGGTATTTCGGGCATACGAAATATTTTAGGGATTGGTTTTGGGGCCGTGCTCGGAGGAAAAGCCTTTTGCACGAACATTTTTGAATCCAGTCCCTTCAGTATCGGGGGCGCCCCAGGGATTTGGTCTACCCTGGAATTATAGGTTTCAATATTTTTATCTTTTGCTTCGATCTTCATTTCCCCTGACTCTATCCGCTTTGTCAATTCCTCAAACATTTTTATGATTTCGGGGTTAGTTCCCGATTCTTGTTCATTTGATCTTACCACGGCTGGCCCCGTTCCATGGGTGACTTCTTGAGGTGGACCGGGCTCATCCCTACTCGGTGCCTAGGTTTGGCTATGCAACTAACCAATTGCCACCTGTTGAGCTTCCAGCATTTTGAAGATCATTCGTAGGCTGATCCCGTCTTCTCCGATATTTTGGGTATTTCGAGCTGCGGATCGGGTTCCACCATGGATGCTATTTTCGAGACCAGTATGCTAGTTCGCGTCAATGGCCACATGTGAATTAACGTCAATTGGATCCACGACCCGAGTCCCAACGGGGTCAGCGGGTGACCTTACATCACCAGGCATCACGTTGTTATTCTCACCTTGATGGCCAGATCCGTTGTCGATATGCATAGAGAAAATACGCATATACGTATCAAAATTAGCTGTAAATGAAATAAATGCAAACTGAATGAATCAATTATCCTAGGCCCTCAAGTTTTATTACCCTCAAACTAAATGGAGGATAAACTGATACAAGAACAAAATGACTGAATATTGAAAACCAAAAGAAAGACAGTATATTGCTTTATATTCTATGAATGAATGCCTTCTACAAATGATCAGACCCCCTTTATATAGTAGAGAAGTCCTATTCTTAATATACTTTCTAAATATAGAAAGGAATCCCATGATAGAATAATTAATTGGCCTCTCCTTGATATGCACCGGGATTTCCGCTGAGATTCTCGCCCAATTGCGGATATTCCGGTTTTCTATTTTTGGCTCGATAAGCTCTCCTTAATTTTGGTTGATCTCGATCTTGATCGGTCTCTATATTGCTCGATCTCGATCTTGATCAGTCTTATTTTTCTCGATCTCGATCTTGATCGGTCTCTGTGTCACGAGCTCGGAAACCCAACTTCGTATCATGGCTCGATTTTACATGAGGCCAAACCTTGGTCTATCATGTTCCAATCTTGATTAGTCATACGAAGGACAAACTCGGTTTTGACCGTATATAATTAATTTTGCGAATTTTTCTATTTTGCTGCAATACTTGGAACAGTGGGCTTGGGAGGCTCTTTAATCTCGCTAACGTTGGTGAGACATATCTCAACGAGGACGGTGCCTTTAAGGACATGCTAGTCTATAACCTACGGATTTTTGACGACTGAACTTGAAATAAAGTTTGCTGCGAAGCTTGCCTTAGACAAATGCCACATCTGGAGGAAAAGTAGGCATGATTAGCAATTTAACGGCTGAAGGCACAATTTGATTAAAGCCCAATAGGCCAAAAGTTGAGTACTCTAATAGTTTTTTTGTCGTTGTTGAATAAGAGAAATTTTATTAAAAGTAGGAAACTAAGTAGAGTCACTACATTATGGAACTGATCTTAACGATCAGTCTCTAAATAGTCTTTGCGAAATATTAAAGAAGCAAATAAAGGTGGTTGCGCCACTTTGTTCTCTTAAGGTAAATGTGCCTAATGGCTAGGCGGTCCTTGGCGACGTTGAGGAACCTGCAATCATGTAAGAGGTTAATGTAAGCTTTTGTACTTGTATTGTGTTGTAGTAAGGAAATCAATACCTGACAGTCCGTCCCAACTATTAGTGGAATTCGATTTTTTCCTAAAGGCGAGTTCCAATCCCTTGACTGCAATAATTGAATCTGGGCTATTACATTAATCTAGCTACCTTCTAATAATTTACTCTTGCAACTATGGCTTCAACTAATATTTCATCTACTTATAACATGTAAGAATAAGTTATTTACAATGTATTGCCTTTAACTTGATGTCACATAAGCTCAACACTTAGTTTGAATTTGTGAATAATTTCAACACAAACCATTATGACATGATATGATCAAGCTGTAGAGAATAAAGAAAGATGGCGATTGAATTAATTGTTAATTTAGCTAAATGCACCCACGCGTGATATTGAATTGCTACACTCTAATAACTTAGAGCTATGCATGCCAAATTCTTTTCCCACACTTTCCATCAATAAAATATTGAGACTTGACATGATTTTGACTATTGAAAAATGCAAATCTATATCTATTTATATTTATACTATATTAAAAACACGAAAACCTTTAACGAAATATCGTTTGCCTTTTTTACCATTTAAAAATAGCTTTCATATTAGATAAAATTATAATTTAAATTATTTTCCTAATATTTAGAGCCTTGGAATCACCTAAAATTTTGCCTATAATATCTTTCCTTATTAAACTGTCACGACCCAATTTTAATTATAGGTCGTGATGGCGCCCAACGTCACAATTAGGCAAGTCAACTAGTGAATTAAACATACAATTATTCTTTTAAATTTTTCCGAGTAATTAAACTCTTCTTACTTGCAATAATTAAAAAATATATGAAAGATCTGATTAAATAAAAACCAAGAAAAATAATTAAATCCACAATTCTACTAGTGTGTGTGTCCAGACACGGTGTCACAAGTGTATGAGCATCTAGTAGATTATACAAAAATTTTAAATACTGTCTAAAATAAAATAGATAGAATAAAAATACAAGAAGAGGCTTTAGTTGTTGCAGAACGGCTTAGAAAAGCAGCTCACCACTAAGCCTTGGGATAACGTAGGTGCGCGCCGGTAGGACCACCTATAACACCTGTCTTAAGTCCTGCACAAAAAGTGCAGCAAGCATAGCATGAGTACGTAAATAACGTGTACCCAATAAGTATCAAGTCTAATCTCGAAGAAGTAGTGACGAGAGGTCGACTTTGACACTCACTATGGGTCAATAATATTAAAAATAGAAACATTTAATTAAACATGATTTATATGAACAACAACAATTTTCTTAACAAGCAGAACTAATTAATTCCTTAATTTCAATAATTTTCAATTCATCAATTAGATGCATCTATATTATTATTATTACGCACAATTTCTACCGAGGTCATTCGGCCCGGTCCAGAGTGTCGTGTACACTATCGACACGATCCATAGATGCATCTATACTGCCGAGACATTCGGCCCGCTCCACAAGAAAGGAGGACATTTTCTTACGAACTTCCGGAATGAGAAGTTATTATAAGGCTAACACATAGAGATGTACAATTTCTATTAACAGTCAAATAATTTGCACAAAAATTCAAGTATGTGAAATTTTGGTCTTCCACTATTTCGTCTAACAATTCACAATATAATTCCAGTATTTTAATTAAATAAGAGATGCAATTATCACAAGTAATTCATGATTTGAGTCCTAAACTACCCGTACATAGCATAATTAGTAGCTACGCATGGACTCTCGTCACCTTGTGCGTACGTAGCCCCCACAATTAGCAACAATTTATTGAAATAAATCACCTATGGGGTAAATTCTCTCTTACAAGGTTAGACAAGAGACTTACCTTGTCTCAAAGTCTACTTCCCGATCACAATGTCGCGTTAAAGTCTCAATTCAATGTCGAAAAATTCAAAACTATCCAAATTTTATACAAAATAATTAATACATGTTCAATAATTCGAAATTAGACTATTAAATTAATTACCCGACCCAAAATGGTAAAATTTCTAAAATTTACTCCGGTCCCACGTGCCCGGATTCCGAAAATTTTCGAAGGAAAACGTTACCCATAATCTCAAGAACTCAAATCTATAATTTTCATCTAATTCCATAACCATTTTCGTGGTTAAAATCTCATTTTTATAAAAACCTAGTTTTTTCATCTAAACCCTTGATTTCTATGATTTATAAGTTATAATCTACCTATAATCTATGTATTTAACTCAATGTGTTTAGAATTAACTTACCTTCAAGTTGCTAGTTGAAATCCCCTCTCATAAAGCTCCAAAATCACTTAAGAATGGAAAAAATGGGGTTAAAAGGGGTGAAATCTCGTTTTTCAAATATTCTGTCCGGTACAGTGAACCCCTTCTTCGCGAACGCGGTCAGTGCCTCGCGTTCGCGAAGGCAAAATTTCACAGCCTTAAAAATACCCTTCGCGAACGCGACAGGGGTCTCGCGAACGCGAAAACTTACTGGCCTGCCCTTCGCGAACGCGTGATCTCCCTCACGAACTCGTAGGGAAAATCCATGCCGGTCCCAGTCCTTCTTTGCGAACGCAAGTCGACCTTCGCGAACGCGTAGGCCAAAACTTTCGGGCTTCGCGAACGTGTCACCCTCCACGCGAGCGCGAAGGGAAAATGCTCAGCTCCCATTTCTCCTTCTTCACGAATGCGAGGATCCTTCCGCGTTCGCGAAGAAGGAAACCAGAACTGGAATTTCTGTTTTTTCCAACTTAGCTCTGGATAGTTCAAAACTCACCCGAACCCCATTGGACCCCGTCCAAATGCACCAACAAGTCTGTAAATATAACATGGACTTGCTCGAACTCTCGAAATATGTAAATCAACAACGAAACTAAGAATCGCACCCCAAAACCGAATTGGATCAAAATATAAATTTCAAGTTTCTAAATTCCTCCGAACGCACCGAATCATACATATTGTCACGTCCCAAACTCGGGGAGTGCGACCGACGCTCAACCGAGAGAACCCAGCCGAGCAAGTCTATTAGATTTTCTTCTACCCAAATTCATCCATGAATAAAGAGGAGATGTACTCCATTAATCAATCACTGAAAAGATTTTATTAACAACTTTCTTTTTATTCCCATTAGCAGCTTCATTAGTAATTTCCAAAATATTACGAGTTTATAGAATTAATAAAAAATATAATTTCTAATTACCAACATTTCTAGTTCAATTCTCAACATCAACCATAACCCACAACCTGTCTACGGAGCCTCTAAGTACAATAAAAGAGTAATATGGAAATGCCGGCAACAAGGCCCCGGCTATACCTCAAAACACAGTACATGAGAAACAAAAGATACATGACCTCGAAATGAAGTGGAGCTCACCAAATCAGTTGGACAAAGTGTACTGCTATCACTGATCAATGTCGCCTGCTGAGAAACCACCTGCATCCATTAAATATGCAGTGCCCCCAACAAAAGGGATGTTAGTAGTGTCGAATAACACTAGTATGTATAGCTAAAAATCCTCTTTCAAAATAGAATGCCCATATAAGAAAAGGCAACACATAGATTCAGCAAGTCACAATCAACAATTTCCAAATATCCAGTTAAAACATAATAATTTTCAAAATACGAACTTCATATATAATTTTTGGTTGGGAGATCATTAGAACCGATATACCACCGTCTTTGTTAGCACGGAGTCCGATCACACCCGATCGGCTAGGCCATCTCCCCATGAACAATGTGCTCTGACATGTGATGTGAAAGAAAGTTGTTATCAAGAGTAGTACCACCATATGCGCAATATGGCGCCTGATCTCCACCCGATCAGCTAGGCTGGCTTTCCATATATGCCGTGTGGGTTGACTTTTCCAATCCACAAAGGTTCTAGTTTCATCCCAATTAAGGGGAATAATATCACAATTTCCAAAGGTTCCAATTTTATCCCAAATTAGGGAAATAATTCCAATCCACCCCTACACCGACACGTGTAGTTTCAGGTGTGGGCCTTATGACCCACCCTTCCTCGATTTTGTTAATGATGCTCTCAAAAATATTTTTTTGATTTGATTTGCAAACAAAAATATCATAAATACCATTGTACTCACCTCAACATCTTTCACATTTTATAAATTCTCATTAGTATTCCCAGTCATTCACAATGATAATATTTCCTTGGCTCATTAGGCCATTCACAAGATTCTTTATTCCTGGCATGATAGCTATATTTCATATTCCACACTTTCACCTCTTTCAATTTCAAAGATCACCATCAAGTATCAACATATAGGATATTTCAGAAATCATATACTTCAAATCTATTTGAAATGGAAACTTCAAACACAAATGGTTTCTTCCCAAAGAATGAGGCATACCATCCAACAATAGAAACACACATGAAAATCATAAACAATCAATACACCATTTATTCTTACAATGCTCTTCCCTAGCAATAACAATGTACCAGATCAACACATGAGTATATAGAACTCGAATCACACTAGATATATTTATAAAGGAAAGCATTAGTTAAAGCAACCACTAATGGGCATGAATTGAGTACAAAAGCTTTTAGGTAATTCTATCTTCGAAGTCATTTTTAAACAATTGAGTTGAGGCTCATTTCATATTCTTTATCGCATCTTCTCAAATCATTTACACTACTAGACACAATCATAACTTAAATTCTTGGCACGTTGGCCACACTCTATATCCCCAATTAACTTATTTCACTTCCAACCATCTTTATAGATTATCAACAATAAGACATTTCCAAATCAGGACTTTAGGTACACATATGAGCAACTAAGAGTCTTAAGAATATTGAGATTTTCTCACACAATTTGGCATACTATCTTTCATTGAAACATAACTCAAAACCATAACCTTCTAATACGCAACCCATACTTTAAAACTTACGAAAACATTATGGAATTAAATTCCAAGAGAGAGAATTTAGCCAACATACCTCAATCGAGCTCCCTTAACTCTAGAATGATCCGGAATTCTTAGCAATCCCAATCTATTTTGAGATATAACAAAATTGAACCATAATTAGGAAGATATTCATGGTCTCAGCTCATTTGAGCATTTTATCAGACACTAGGTGTGCAAATTTAATCACAAGATTCTTCTACAAGATTTCTTTCACTCCACAACCCAATACTTACTTATTTCAGCTCAACAATCTTCCCATAATTCTTATTGGTACATGCATGTATAAATAATAATCTCATACCCATGAATCATACTCCTAATCAACCATCTTTTACCCAAATTCGAAATTGGAAACTAGGGTGTGGAACATTACCTCATAGATGAAGAACTTGTGGGTTTTTCTTGTTAATCTTCCAAGATTTGAGCAAGACTTGATGAATAATTAGTCTAGGGTTTTCTCTCTCTCTCTCTCTCTCTCTCTCTCTAAAACACTCTCCCTTCTCTCTAAAACATCAGAATATTTGCTCAAAAACGACCCTTTGCGTGTATTTAACGAAGTAGGGTCGGGTTTTAAAATCCAAAAGAAATGAGCTCCGGAAGGTTCTACGGTCGCATATGCGACCGTATAATGGATATGTGGACCGCATATCGGTCACATAATTACAAATCAAAATGACTACAATCCCCAAACACTTAAACCTAGTCCAGCACCATGAAACATTATTTTCTTTGTAAATTTTACCGGGCTTTACACTTAAATACTTCGAAAGTTTTCGGGGTGTTACACTTATACTATCCGGAATGACACCAAATTTTGCGTGCAAGTCTTAAATCACCATAAAGAACTACTATTCACAAGCTCGGAAGTTCAAACGTACCTCGATTATTCCAAAACCTATTCCAAACCAAATTTAATGAACCTTGAACCTTTAAATAGCTGATTTTCACTATTAAGCGCTGAAACTCTCCCGGGTTGTCCAAACCCGATTCGAACATACGCCCAAGTCCAAAATTATCATACAAACCTATTGGAACCGTCAAATCCCGATTCCAGGGTCGTTTTCTAAAATTGTTGACCGAAGTCAAACTTGCCCTTTTAAAGCCAAATTAAGGAACTAAGTGTTCTGATTTCAACCAGAACACTTTCAAATCTATAACCAACCATCCCCGCAAGTCATAAATTAGTAAAAGCATATACGGAGAGTTTTATTTAGGGGAACGGGGTTCTAAAAGTCAAAACGACCGGTTGGGTTGTTACATAAACTAGGTTGGAAGTCCTACTATTTAAAAGTTTAAAATCTATCAATATTTTACCGTATATAAACTGTACTAATTAAATATAAATCCATATTTGTAACATTTAGGGTGCCTAAAGTGGTCAACAAATAATTCATATGAGATCCTCAGCTCATTATAAACATGTTTAACGGGCTGGGTTGACTCAGTTCCGGACCGACCCAGATCGGTAGTAACTCGGACCGGTGGTAGGGGGCCGGGTAGGGCTGGGTTTGGGGGGTTAGAGGGTTGGTATGTATACATTTATTTTACCGGTTAACCGGACCGTTCAAAACTGGTAAATGTAAATAACTGTTGAACCGGTTAACCAGACCGGCCCGAACCGGTTCAACGACTATTTTTTGAATTTGGTTTTTAATTCATTTCACCGTTGGCAATGATCAGCTTCTAATTTGACCGTTGGCCAACGAATATTTTGCAAGAATAGCCCTTTTGAGCAATAGTTTTTAAAAAATAACACTTTTAGTAATTACTAATTTAATCTTTTGAAAAACTATAAATACACCCCCCTCTTCTTCATTTCTTCACTCATCTCTCATTTCTCAAACTCAAATTCTCAATTGTCATTCTCTCATTCTTCACCTAAATTGCAATAACCTATTTGGCTCTCATTTTGTTTGGAATTTAATTTATCGTATTATTTGAAGTTTGAACTTTGAACAATTGACGTTTCTTCGTGGTAACATTGGAGTTGCGAAAATTATCAAGTGTTCAATTTATTGCGGAATTTGGTGCACTCCCTCCAACTCTTTATCTTATTTACTATTATATTTGCATATTAATTTTTGTTAGTAGTTAAATTTTCACAATATGTTTAATGTTGCAAAAAGAGTGTGTAATAAGGTTGCTAATCGGGGTAATCTGGAAAACAGAAAAAGAGGTACTACTTCAACATCTAGTAGTAATTTAAATGACTCTATACATGTTTCTGAAACATCACCTGATAATAATGTAGATTATGAACAATTACAGGAAGATCTCAGTATAGAAGATAATGAATTATAAATTGAAGATGAGACAACACTTACACCTTGTAACGACCCGATCGGTCGTTTTGGGCATTTATGCTCCTTTTTACTATTTGAAATCTTGAATAGCTTCATACGATGTATTATGACTGTGTGAATTGTCGGTTTTAGTTTTCATGTATTTCAGAGTTAGTTTGGAATAATGAAATTCAAGGTTTAAGGCTTAAGTTGAAAAGGTTGAACGGATGTTGACTTACGTGTAAACAATCCCAGAATAGAGTTTTGATAATTTCAATAGCCCCGTATGGTGATTTTGGACTTAGGAGCGTGTCCAAAAAATTATTTGGAAGTCAGTAGTTGAATTGGGCTAGAAATGGCTAAATATAGAAATTTAATTTGGAAATTTGACCGGGGAATTGACTTTTTGATATCGGGATCGGAATCCAATTCTGAAAATTGGAATAACTTTGTTATCTCATTTATGATTTGTGTGCAAAATTTGAGGTCAATCGGACTTGATTTGATAGGTTTCGGCATTGAATGTAGAAGTTGGAAATTGTTAGTTTTCATTAGGCTTGAATTGGAATGCGATTTGTCTTTTTGATGTTGTTTGATATGATTTGAGGGGTCTCCGAGTGGTCCTAGTGTGTTTTGGGCTGAGTTTTGAGCGAGTCTGGACATTTCAGTACTCTGATGTTGTTCTGGAACTTTGGAAGTGCGGGGGGGGGGGGGGGCACATTTTGGGGTGCTGAGGCAGAGGAAAAGTGCAGACGGCATAAGAAATGTGTAGATTGCAGAATTCCTCTCGCGGCCGTAGAAAGGAGATTCTGCAGATTCGATGGTCCGACTTCGGAAGCTTATATCTTTTAATCTACAAGGAATTGTGAGATGGTTCAAAAACGAAAGCTGTAACTCTTTGAATCTACTTTCCATAAAGGAAGACAATTAATCATTTTGACATTTGTGCAAAAATTTATGGTCAAATTACTGAAGCCTGGTAGTACAGAGCTGCTGAAGTGCGGCCGCAGAACCTGGGATGTGCAGCCGCACAAAACAATGTGTGGTGAGCACAATGGGGATCAGATTTTATGCTATATGAACGAGGATTTCATCTTATTTTTCATATTTGGACTTTGGGAGCTCAGTTTGTGACGATATTTCGTGGGATTTTCAAGAAATTCATCGGAGTAAGCGATTCTAACTCGGATTTGGTTAATATACATGAATATATCATTGTTTTCATCATTTAATCAGTATTTTGAGATGGAAACTTGGGAAATATTGTTGAAATTTCATAAAACAATTTTTTGGGATTTGAATACTGATTTGGAGTCGGGTTTGAGTGAAATTAGTATGGATGAACTCGCAATTGAATGGGTTGTCGGATTTTGTGAGTTTCGTCGAATTCCGAGAAGTGGGCCCTACTGTCAATTTTTCGAGCGGAGTTGGAAATTTTTATAAATTGTTAATTTGTAAGCATTGGAGTATATTTTGAATAATTTACACGTTGTTTGAATAGATACAAATTGTTTGGATTGAGTTGAGGAGATAGGAAGGCGTATGGAGGTTGATACCCGCAGAATAGAATTTCAGGAGTATTGTTTAGCTTGCTCGGCAGGGGATTCGGTTTGTTCGAGGTAAGTAACATCTCTAATCTTGGAGCTGAGGGTATAAACCCTGGTTATAGGTGTTATGTGAATTATTTAGAGGTGACGCACATGCTAGGTGACGGACGTGTGGGCGTACACCGTAGAAATTGAGACTCGGTTGATTCCGTAGAGCTTTATAGTCAATTAACTCATATTTCTCCATGTATTTTTATGTATTCAAGAAACTGAGCTGTGAATCATGTTAGAAATCATGTTTAGGAAAATGTTGGTATTATTGCCTTATTGGGACCCACTGAGGTCATTTCTGCTGTCGAATTATTTGTTTAAATTGTAACTTCATACTCAGTAATGTTCATTCATTTCATATCATCTCTCAGTCTCTGTTGCTATTTATTGATTCATCATATTATCATTTTTGGCTAATTTTCATGACATTGTGAGCCCGAGAGACTGGAGAGATTGATAACAGAGTGAGGCTGAGGGCCTGATTGTGAGGATGATTATGGGATCGGGTTGCGTACCGCAATAAGCCATATTGACTTTATATATATTATTATTTATGGGACCGGGCTGCAAACCACATCATGGTTGACTGATTTATGCCATGATTAGCTTGTTATAGCACTTGGGCTGAAGGAGCCCCTCCGGAATCTGTACACACCAATTGATTGCAAGTACCTACTACGTGCGAGTGCCGAGCGATTGGGAGGATTGAGTGACTGTGAGGACTGAGTGACTGGGAGGACTGAGTGAAATGATACTCTGAGAGTATGTATATGATTTTATTTCTGAGTTGTATCGCATTGGCATGCACACTTGATATACAGGCATAGAGATGCATTTTTCCTCATGATGTACGATGTTGCATCATTCATGACTTCTCGCATATATTGGCATATGGGCATAGTGATGTATTTTTCATTGGCTATCTGGAAAGAAAATGAAACATCTTATTTATTGTTGAAAGGATTTTTGGGAAAATTACTATTTTCAAACTTACTCATATTTTTGGCAACTTCGGTAAAAGACTTGAGTTTTCAGTGATACATTTGAGAGGCAGAACTATTTTCAGAAATCATGATTAAGGTGAGCATTTTATCTCTGAGTTACTTCTTTTATTACTTGCTTTACGTTGTTATGGACTGTTGTTGGCTATTGGTGTTGGACCCGACCTTTGTTCCAACTCGTCACTACTTTCAATCTAAGGTTAGGTCTGTTACTTATTGAGTACATGGGATCGGTTGTACTCATACTACACTTTTGCCCCTTGCGTGTAGATATTGGATGTTGATGTGATCGACGGGAGCTGGATTTGAAGACGTACCTGTGTTCCAGTCGTAGCTGCCTCTTGTTCATGGTAGCCTTAGATTTATAAAAATCTGTTTATGTACATTTTGAATAGATGATGTATTTATTTCATACCAGCTTTATAAATTTCTAATCTTAGAAGCTCATGATTTGTACTACCAGTCCTTGGGGAGTGTATTAGACTTAGTTAAATAATATTTTAATTAGATATTTATAAATTGGCTTACCTAACGGGTCGGGTTAGGTGCCATCACGACTGGTGAATTTTAGGCCGTGACATACCTAGTAGTGTTGGCTTTGGTAGCAGGGGTGGTGGTTGTGGCGCTAGTAGTAGTCCACCTGTGGCCCCGACTACGAATCGGAGGAAAAAAGTAAAGTTTGGAAATATTTTGACGAAATAGAGAATTCTGATAGAGATAGATGCAAACTTTGTAAAGATGATTTTAAACATAAGACCGGAGGAAGCTTGGGGGGGGGGGGTTGGAACACTTAGTAGACATATGCAATTACTCATCCTATAGAATGTGGCTCTGATTTAGATGAAAATCAAGGAATGCTTTGGAAGTTTTAGTATGTTTCAGAGATTGGATTAGATCGGAACGAAGAAATCAGGGATATGAAGATGTTGATAAACCAGTAGACGAGGAACTTGGAGATATATTAACACATGGTCACCCATATGAATTTAACACTCCAGAAGATGGCCAAGAAGTTCATATTGATTATGAAGAACTTACTAAGTCAATGCAAAACCTTTGAATGTAAACTTTAATTTGCAAGCTTGAAATAAAAAAAGAACTTGCAAATTATAAGTGCAAATTTTTCCATCTTCATTGTATTCTATTATCTTAAATTCATAATGAAATATTCAAATATAAGGATTTTAAAGCCTTTACATCCTTTATTCAAACACTCTTTTTAACAAGATTATTTTTTTGTTTTATATTTTTACTTTATCTTAATATAAATTACGATAGTTATACAAAATAAAAAAGATCAAAAAACCTGGCCCGGCACGGCCCCTTTGGCCCGTAACCGTGCCGGTTCATTAAATGACCGGATGGAACCGGACCCGGACCCGGTAAACATGGTTGGGAAAAACCGGTACCGGCCCGGATTGGTGATCGGCCGATCACTTTGTTTTTCAAACCGGACCGGACCGCCCCCCTGCCACGCATAGTTCATTACGAAGCACCATAGAGAAGATATAAAATTCATTAAAGACACGAATTACGTAAAATTGTCTTAACAATAAATATATAATTATGCATTTTAAAGACTTTTATTTTCATTTGTCATGACCCAAAATCTCACCTCAGGCGTCGTGATGACACCTAATATCTAAGACTAGGTAAGCCAATTTTAATTTTATTTCAAGCCTTTTTTTTAAACATATAATTTAATACAGCTGTCGAAACCAAAAGCAGAGACAAATATAAAAACCTCCCAAGACTGGTAATACTAAGTCATGAACTCTAAATAGATACATGTAATGATCTCAAATATCGAATATACAATACTGTTCGAATAAGAGTTGACAGTACAATAAAATAAAAAGACTTCAAGGTACTGCGACGATCAAGTAGCTCTACCTTGAATCCTTGTGATCAACACACTAACTCTGCCCGAGTCTGATATCTCCAACACCTGGATCTGCACAAAAATATGCAAAAGTGTAGTATGAGTACAACACAGTCAGTACCCATTAACTATCAAGACTAACCTCGATGGAGTAGTGACGAGGTACAGTCAAGACACTCACTAGTCTATTAACCTGTGTAATATAGTATAAAAAATAATGAAAATAAATGGCAGTGATAGCAACAACAATCAACTAGTGATGTAAACAACAAGGCAACAAGAACATCATAATTATTATTCAAACGAATAAAAACACAAGTACAACCAATTAAACAAGTCTTTCAAATATAAATCCTTCACATATAATTCTTCCGAATAAATACTTTCCAAATATATTTATTTCCAATAAATATTTTTTGAATATAAAACTCTTTCAAATAAAAATCTTGCAAATATACTCCTTTCAAATAAATATCCTTTGAGTATAAATCTCTTTCAAATAAATATCTTTCGAATATACTTCTTTCAAATAAATATCTTTTGAATATAATTCCTTCGGATAAAAGTCACTCTTTGACAATTCATAATCATAAGATATGGGTTTCAGCCCACTTTCATATTTTCACTGCAGCTTGTGCCCATATTTCTGTCAACACCGCACGGACAACTCACGTGTCAATAATAAAAATTATTATATTTCCCCGACACCTTGTGCCCACATTTCATATCATATCTGCACGAACAGTTCACATGAAGATAACATAATCATTATATTTCCCTGGCACCTCGTGCCCACATTTCATATTACATCTGCACGGACATTTCACGTGCCAATAACATAATCATTATATTTTCCTGGCATCTCATGCCTACATTTTATATCACATATGGATGGACAATTCACGTGCTAATAACATAATCCGCCCGGCAATAGCTGCAGGCTCACAATTTTAACATGAATCAGACTATTATCAAGTTACCAACAACATGATAAGTTGCATAAGAGATAAAAATAAACACCAAGAAAAATCACAACATCATATAAAAATTACCAACAAAATAATCCCACATCATCATGTATCATCCCTGACAATAGTCACCTTTATCTCTCCTATAGCCACCCGTATCACTCCATAATAATAGCCACCCTTATTCTTCGTCATGACAATATCAATAGCCACCCTTATCGCTCTTATTATAGCCACCCTTGTCGCTCCTATTTATAGCCACCCTTAAAGGTGGTATGTGGGGCGGTCCCAGGCCTAAGTGGGTTGGTCCTAAGTGGGCTAGTACCAATTTAAACGGGCTTAGCGGTCCTAGTCTTAATGGTCCTTTTGTAGGAACCGGACCGGGACAGGGCCCACGAACTAATGGTCACAGGCTAAGTGGGCCGATCCCGGGCTAAGTGGTCCCAACAGATATATTTTGTTTTTTAAAATTTTATAGAAGTTAGAGAAAAAAAGATGATAGTAAAAATATCTAAGGCAATTTCTTGTAAATTATATTATAGAATTGTGAGCTAAATTTTTTAATTCAAATTTAAAGATAAAAATATTGTAAAGATATATTCAAAGCAATGCGTTATAATTTTATTATAACATTAAAACAATATGGAAATATCTTTCGTAGTCTTCCTCTCCTCTATGGAATGAGCACAACAAGGTGATAATACCACAATTGAGAAGAAAAAAAAACTAATCAAGATGTGCCAAAAATACAAGTTGCATAATACATACTAATTTTTGTTCATACAAGTTACATGGTATCTCTTATAAACTTCATAAATCCATTAAGGTCCGGAGGAATTTCCGTTGGTGGTGGCGAAAAAGAAGCTTGGTCATCACCGCTTCCGTGCGAAGCAGAATCCTCTGCAAGTTCAACTAGCATTTCTTCGTAAGCTTCGTCTACCTCTGGTTGTGATTCAGCAAGTCCAAAATTACTTCTTTTCGAACGGATCCAATCTCTGAAAAGAACTGATTTTTCCAAGCTCTCCCTCATAGACGCTCTATAATCACCGAGTTGAAGTCTTGCTTGACTGAAAGCGCTCTTCGATGCCATTGTTGAAGCTTGAATAGTTAAAATATCTCAGGCCATCCTTGAAAGAATAGAAAAGTATTTTTCTTTATCCTTCCACCATTCCAAAATATTAAAGGAGCCTTCGGCATTCACTTCCTCAATTCCCTATGACAAATAAACTTCAAGCTCATTTAGTTGTGAAAAATCACTAGTAGTAGAACCTTGAGAACCCCTGAACCTCGCCCAAGCACTAAGTGCTCTTACTCCTGTAGTTCATTTAGATGATTGAGAATCAGAAGAAGAAGGAGTTGGAACATTTGGTCTAGCCTGATCTAATGCAACTTGATAAGCATTAAAAATAGTTTGAGCATTTATTTTAATTGAGGATATTGCTTCCGGAAGTTTAGACAACTCCTCTTCTTCAAGTTCTAAACCATTATAAACAGTTTCACACCAAAATTGAGGACCTCCTAATTTCATAGTAGGATTTAACAAGGCAACAACACCATAAATAGGGGGAATAGGGAAAAAAAAAATTTAAACTTTTTTCTCATAGAATCAATAGCAAGTTGATAAATTTCCCCACCCTCTGAAAAATGAGCAAACAAATTTGTAAGTTCTGCAATATAAACTAAACAGTTAGAAATAGTAGGATAATATTGCCTAGAAAATTCATTTGTAGCAAAATAAATTTTTTCTAAAAAATCCACAAGCATTTTAACATTAGTCCAATCCGCATTTGTATGGTGCTCATCATAATCACTTACATGAGCATTAAACGTTGAGTTTATGGGGTTTCTATATTCATATGCAACAACTAAACTTTCATAGATGTAATTTCATCTAGTTGGACAAGGTTTAGGAACCTTTCTTTCTCTTAAGCCAAATTCATCGCATCTTTTAAAATATTATCTAAGTCTACTTCTACGGTTTGAATAAAAAGCCAGTTAAGAGCCATTTTAACCTTTTCAATTTCAATATTTAAAATTCTCATACCATCACCCACAATTAAATGGTAAATATGACAAATACATCTAAATGAAAAATGTTACTAAATGCAGGACTTAGTGTAGTGGTAAGCAAAGCTACAACATTTGTGTTACTAGTAGCATTATCCATTGAAACTGACACGATTTTTTTACTAATGCAACAATATCTACAAATATCCATAACCGTGCTAGCAATAAACTGCCATGTGTGACGTGAATTAATTATTCTATAAGCAATAATGCGCTTTTGCATTATCCAATCCTCATCAATCCAATGACTGGTAACAGTAAGGACTAGTGGGTGTATCGTCATCCGGTTGCGTTTTATCAAAATCTATTTTCTCCTCATTATTTTCATCAATAGTTGGATTAGAATAAAGAGCATTCATTAATTCATGGTCTAATTATTTACCAGCTCCAACATTATGGAAAAATTAACTCTCAGTAAACTGTAATAAACTATTATCACTATCAAGAATAGCAGGTGTAGGACGGGTATGGGGTTTGGGTCGAGGAGCCGGGGGAAGTGGAGGAGGAACAGATTGGCTACTAGATTCGTCACTCTTGAATTTTTCCTTATTTTTACCAAAAAGTTTTTTAAGGAAGTCATCTTTATTAATCAAATAATAGAAAATAAATAAAACAAACAAAACTATAATATTAAAAATTAAGAGTTGGAACAAGTTTACCGAATTTACGAACAACTTGTTGAAAATTGATTATCGTTGAAGACTTGAAGACTTCAATTCACCAACTTCACAATTGTTTCACAAATTATAACAATAAAGTAAACAATAGTAGCAATTATAGAAGAAAATTAGAGAGATATTGAGAGAGATTGATGATTTTATGAGAAAAATAAAAGAATGATGGGGTATTTATAGTTAAAAATAGGGGAAAAGTGTAATTATAAAAAAATTGGGGTTAACAGAAAGTTTGGGGGGTTAAATGGCTATTTTACAAATAGCCAACGACTATTTTGGCAGACTAAACGACTAGTTTTTAAATGCCCAAATGGGCAATTTTTTTAAAAATAAAAATCTGACCGTTGGGACCGTTTAGACCTGCCAAGGACCAGTACAGTCCCGGTCTTGCAGTCTTTTTATGAAGGAACGGCCTAACCCCATGGTCCCGGTTCTAACCGGTTAAGGACCGTATAGGCCCATAAGCCAACATGGTCCGCCGGTCCCGGGCCTGGATTGGCCCACATGCCACCCTTATCACTCCGCCCAAATAATATCCCAACATAAATAACCACAGTGAAATGCCACTCTTATATCCACATAATGTCAATAATGGAATGCCACGCTTATGTTCTCAAAATAATAACTCAAATCACACAACAATTTACTTGGAATATTATCACGAAAATACAATACAACAATTCATATCACAAATTGCCCGTAGGCCTCAACCAATTTTAAAGATACAAGAAATTCACTTAAATTCATAGCAAGTAGCCCAAGGCTCCACACAAGGTATACAAAACCTCAAAAAAACAACAGAGATGAAAAAATAACTCAGTATAGGGAAACACCTTCATTAATCCAAATTCTTGATAATTATATTAACGCCTCAATTTAAACTTATTTGCAAATGGAAAATCCATAATATAATTATTTTCAGGAAATATCAAATCAACAAACTCACTGAATTCACATAAAAATTCAAGTGACAATCACACCAAATTATCATATAAAAATAAATTCGACAAACAAGGATTGAGGCAGGGCAATAGAGGATTTAATAAATGGCAATAATTATCTAATTTACTACACAAAAATGCTTAACACTTTAACCCAATAAATTTTGCACATATAAGCCCGAGTACGTACACGTCACCTCACGTACACGGCTTTTCACATTTCATAAATGGCACATAAGACATGATTCCTAAGGGGTAATTCCTCCACTCAAGGTTAGGCAAGATACTTACCTTTTTGAAGTTAGGGCAATATTCCAAAATAGCTTTCTCACGTGAATTGACCCCCGGTCGGCTCCGATCTTTCTTGAGATTTTCTTACATTACTATGAGGTTCCGTAAATCCTAGCAACTTCAGTCTATTTAGAACATAACAAAAGTGAACCATAATTAGGAAGGTATTCGTGGGTTCACCTCATTTAAGCATTTCATCATATACTAAGTATGCAAATTTCATTACAAGGTTCTTCCATAAGATTTCCTTCACTCCACAACCCACTCTTTGCCTATTTGAGCTCAACAATCTTCTCACAAACCTTATTGGTACATGCATGTATAGATAATACTCTCATACCCAAGAATCATAATCCCAATCACCCATCTTCTATCCAAACTCGAAATTGAAGACTAGGGTTAGAACCTTATCTCTTGGGTGAAGATCCTGTGAGCTTTCTTGTTGAATTTCAAGGCTTGAGCAAGATTTTAATGAACAATTAGCTTAGGAATTTCTCCTCACTTTAGGGCACTTCCTCTCTCTAAAAATATCAGATATGCCCTTCAAAAATGGCCTATTGTGTCTATTTAACGAGATAAAGTCGGGTTACAAAGATAGAAGAATGGACCCTCCAAATTCCGGACCTGGCTACAGACCAGGCTAGGCACGCTCTGTAGCGCGCTACAGACCAGATTTCGCAAGCTCTGTAGCTAGGTAAATACCAGGCATCGCAAGATCTATAGCGAGACAAATACCAGGCTTCGCGAGGGATATAACACGGCCTAGCGCGCTACAGACCTGGCTTCGCGAGGTCGAAATGATTCAACTACCCAAGGCATTGTTCAACCCAAAAAGTCCGAAAATATAATACATTAGCCTACCTTGGCACCACGAAACCTTAAATTTCTTGGCAAATATTTACGGGGCATTACATCATCATACAAAATAAATTGTTCATGTACAATTAAAGTCATATAGTATATATTACTAATATTTAAGTTATTTTCCTAACTCAGCGAAATGTCGTTCGCCCTTTTAAAATAGAGTTCAGACTAGACAAAACTATAATTCAAGTTATTTTCCTAATATTTAGGACTTTAAAGTCAACTAAATATTTTTGCGATAAATCATTCCTTATTTGAACTATGTATGAATTCTAAATATTTAAAAAATAAAAAATCAACTAAAATTTTACTAATATAAATTATTTTCTTATTTAAAATAAGTTTTGATTTATACATTAGATATGAACTCCTTAATACTTTGTGGTAGGCATTTGAACGACTATTCTTTCACAAAATATTTAATATTTAGTGGTAAGGCTATTCATTCACAATTCAAAAAGTGGTAAATCTTTTAAGATATTTTTATTGAAAATACATAAATAGCAACTACATTAAGCTCTAATTCATGGCCAAAGAAGAAAAATTAAATTTATATTCAATCCATTATTTAACAAGATCTAATGATTTGAATTGATTTCCATACGAAAATATGTTGGTGTAATTGTAATTTTTAATATTCGAATGTAGTAAATTCTATTTCACAAAAAAGTTGGAGCAAAAAATAATAAGTACATATTTGATTGCCCGTAGGACTACAATCTAAAGTGACGGGACAAATTACCTATTGATTTCACATCAGAAACCTCTTTTTCCTCTTTTTTGATTTAAAATTTTCAATTTTTTCTACACTTATATTGTTATTTTAATATTTTGTTTGTTAGTAAGCTTCCATGGTTAGTTATTAATTGTTGGATAGGCTTTTGAAAGTTATAGTTCTCTTGCGGATAGGTTTTAAAGAAAAGTTTCATTTTGTTTTATTATATTTTGTATTTTATTTATCGGATGAATATATTATACATATGGTTTTAGGACGAGATTAGGAGGAATGAATTCTTTTAGTCTTTTAGATTATTTTAATGTGCCATGTATTTCATAGTTCTTGAAAATATCTTATTCGCATGATGACATAATCCTATTAATTTATTATCTAAGCTTTAATTATTGATTTAAACTCCATGTTGCTTAAAATATTTTATGTTCGCCTATAACTTTATTAACATATTTGATATTTATTTATATATTATTCTCATGCGAGTTTTTGTTGTATAAACGTGTTTGAGATCAGAATAAGTAGACGACTCAAAAGAAGGGAATAAAATGGGATTGAAATGGTGAGAATAAGCCTAAATATTTCTACATGACTAAGATTCATTTTTTTTTAAATTCAAAAACTCTAATTTCCAGATTGTTTTCTAAATTTTTGCTTCCTTGCAATTATAACAATTGAAAATGTAATACAAGCTAATGTTAGTATATATGGAAATTATCACAAATATATCAATGCTAAATTGATAAGAAAAAAAATAGAAAATCAGAATGAAGCATCTGTAGTCAAACACATTATATTTGCACATACATAGTATATTTACTTGACGCGAGACATACGTGCAATGCACGTACACTAAACTGGTATGATGAAAAACGAGAAATGCTTAGTAAAATGCACGTTATCAATGGCGAATTCACGTTGCCACGACCCCAAATTCCCTCCGTAGGAGGTCGTGATGGCACCTAGTCTCTGAGACTAGGTAAGCCTATCAATGTAGAATAATCATAAATATCTGAAATAAATGAACTACAATTCAAATAATTACAACTCCCAAAACCCGGTAGAAATAAGTCACAAGCTTCTAAAAATTTATTCTCAATGTCTCTACGTAGCAATGTCTAAAGAAAAATAAGGAAGCAACATAAAAATGATAGAAGGGGACTCCGGAGTCTGCGGACGCTGGAAGATATACCTCGAAGTCTCCGTGCGCAGGTAACTCACTGACATCTAGACTGGTAAGGTGTACCTGGATCTGCACAAATAGATGTACATAAGCGTAGCATGAGTACACCACAGCGGTACCCAGTAAGTACCAAGCCTAACCTCGGTAGAGTAGTGACGAGGTCAGATGAGGCCCTACTGGAATATAATAATGGCATGGTAAAATGTTTAACAATATAGTAAAATAAAATGACATTGGAAATGAATCAAGTAGTGTGTTACCATTTAATTAAGAAAAATAATGACAAATAATATCTCGTGAAAACAAAATAAAATTTCCTTTCAACTTTAAGAAAATCACAACAAATAATCAAGGCAACTGCGGCCATAAATCAATATCAACAAGGGCACTCTCGAGGTACCGCCTCGTAGTCCCAAATGATAAACCAATTCACAATATCTCATTTCCTTATCTCACCGCGGGAGCCTTCACAATTTATTTGAAAGAAAATATTTTTTCTGAAATAGCATCTCGCGTTTTAGCCATCCTTATCACACCGCATGACTTCTAGTAGTTCCCCCTACTATCCACGCGTATCAAACCACCCTTATCTCACCACATGCGTTTCAATACCCAGACCTTATACCACTGCATGCGTATCAATATCACAATATATCAAAATTTGCACCTCAAGTGCTCAAATAATGTAACTTGCCAAAATAATTCAGCAACAATATTTTTCCACAATAAAGAGCTCACAGATCATGTCAAAATAAATCATTAATAATATTTTTCCACAATAAAGAGCTCACGCCCCATTACAATGAGTACAAACATCTTACAAAATATTCAAGAATAAATAATTCAGGAAAATAATACTTCAAAATCTTTAATACGTTGCTTCAATATCAAATTTAAAATATCAAATACTTCATATTAATAATGTTTAATTTTAAAAAAATCACCCTTCAAATAATGCAGAGAATAAAAGAAACTAAGTTTCAACTAAAAAGGTATAACAATTAGCAGGAAAAGATCAAACAAATTTAAAGTAAACAAATCAAATCAATGATGGAGAATATAACAAGATTTAATAATTTAATTAATATGCAACAGTGATCTTCATAATTTAAACACATAATCCTTCACATTTAGTCCGTGTACACACTCGTCACCTCGTGTACATGACTTTCATCACATTACAATTAATACCAATCCTAGGAGAAATTCCCCCCACACAAGGTTAGACAAGTCACTTACCTCGACTTGCTCCAATTTAACCAAGCAGTATGCTTTTTCCTCGATTTTTCGATTATGGTCGACTCGTATCTAGTCATAATTAATTCGATAGAGTCAACAAAAATTATAGAATTAATTCTATAAGAAAATACTACATTTTTCAATAAAAATCCGAAATTAACTCAAAAATGGCTCGTGGGGCCCACGTCTCGGAATCCGGAAAAGTTATGAAATATTAACGCCCATTCAATCGCGAGTCTAACCATACCAAAATGACTAAATTTCAATAACAATTCGACCATCAAATCCTCAAATCTATCCATGAGGGTTTTTCAAATTATTCCAACTTAAATCACCAATTAAATGTTAAAAACAGTGATGGATTCGGGTAATCTAACCAAGATTGAGTTAAGAACACTTACCCAGATATTTTCTCTGAAAATCTCCCAAAAATCGCCTCAATCCAAGTTCCAAATCTTTAAAAATGGAAAATTGGAAGAAGTCCCATTTTCTTAACTTAAACATTATGTCCAGTGGTTTCTTCTTCGTGAACGCGACCCTTATCTCGCGTTCGTGAAGCACAAAAATGTGCTGCCCAATTTTCCTCTTCACGAACGCGAAGCTTTGCAAACTCAGACGTTCGCAAACACGTCCCTTACCTCACGAACACATAGAACAAAAGACTGGGGTTCCCAGCTGCCTCACTCTTCTTCGCGAACGCGACGCCACTACCGCGTTCGCGATGCACGCACTGCCCTATCCTTCGCGTTCGCGTCCTCTCCTCTGCGAACGCGCAGAACAAAAATCTCACCAGCCCAGAACACTCTTCGTGAACGCGAGGATCCTGTCGCGAACACGAAAGAGGAAACCAGAAAAATTGCAGTAGCAGATATCGGTCATCTCACCAAGGCCAAAAATGATCCGTTAACCATTCGGAACACGCCCGAGCTCCTCGGGACCTCAATCAAATATACCAACAAGTCCTAATACATCATACGAACTTAGTCGAGTCTTCAAATCACATCCAACAATACTAAAAACACGAAGCACACATAGATTCAAGCCTAATAAACTTTGAAACTTCCAATTTTTACAAACGACGCCGGAGCATATCAACTCAAGTCCGATTGACCTCAAATTTTGCATGCAAGTCATAAATGACACAACGGAGCTGTTAAAATTTTCAAAACTGGATTCCGACCCCGATATCAAAAAATCAACCTCCCGGTCAAACTTTCAAACTTAAATTCCTATTTTGGCCATTTCAAGCCTACTTTCACTACGAACTTCCAAATAAAATTTCGATCATGCTCCTAAGTCCAAAATCACCATACGGAGCTGTTGGAATCATCAAAAATCTATTCCGTGGTCGTTTGCACTTAATTCGATATCCGGTCACTATTTGAATTTAAACTTTTAATTGTTTTTCTTCAAAATTCCATATCTCGGGCTAGGGACCTCGGAATTTGGTTCCGGGCATACGTCCAAGTCCCAAATCATGATACGGACCTACCGAAACTGTTAAAATACTGATCCGAATCTGTTTGCTAAAAATGTTAACCAAGGTCAACTCAATTGAGTTTTAAAACTCTAATTCATATTTTAATTCATTTTTGCATAAAACTTTTCCAGAAAATTTTACGGATTGCGCACGCAAGTCGAATAATGATAAATAGTGCTTTTCGAGGTCTTAGAACACAGAATTAATCATTAAATTTAAAGATGATATTTTGGGTCATCACATTCTCCACCTCTAAAACAAACGTTCATCCTCGAACGGAGTTAGAAAAAGTACCTGAGTTGGTGAATAAGTGTGGATAACGGCTGCGCATATCATGTTCGGTCTCCCAAGTCGCCTCCTCGACTGGATGACCCCTCCATTGAACCTTCACGGAAGCAATATTCTTTGACCTCAGCTTTCGAACTTGCCTATCTAAAATAGCCACGGGTTCCTCAACATAAGATAGATCCTTGTCCAACTGAACCGAACTGAAGTCTAACACATGAGATGGATCGCCGTGATATTTCCGAAGCATAGAAACATGGAATACCGGATGGACCGCAGAAAGACTAGGTGGTAGTGCATGTCTGTAAGCCACCTCTCCAACTCTCTCAAGAATCTCAAAACGCCCAATATCCCTAGGGCTCAACTTGCCCTTCTTCCCGAACCTCATCACACCCTTCATAGGCGAAACCCGGAGCAATACCTGCTCACCAACCATGAATGCAACATCACGAACCTTTCGATCCGCATAACTCTTATGTATGGATTGGGCTGTACGAAGTCGATCTTGAATCAACTTAACCTTTTCCAAGGTATCCTGAACCAAGTCTGTACTCAGTAGCCTAGCCTCGCCCGGTTCGAACCAACCCACTGTAGACCGACACTGCCTAACGCTCTATCAATGCGGAATAATCATAAATATTTGAAATAAATGAACTACAATTCAAATAATTACAACTCACAAAACCCGGTAGAAATAAGTCACAAGCTTCTAAAAATTTATTCCCAATGTGTCTATATATCAAGGTCTAAAGAAAAATAAGGAAGCAACATAAAAATAATAGAAGGGGACTAGACTCCGGAGTCTGCGGACGCTGGCAGATATACCTCGAAGTCTTCGCGCAAAGGTAACTCACTGATGTCTAGACTGGTAAGATGTACCTGGATTTGTACAAAAAGATATGCAGAAGGGTAGTATGAGTACACCACAACGGTACCCAGTAAGTGTCAAGACTAACCTCAGTAGAGTAGTGACGAGGTCAGGTGAGGCTCTACTGGAATATAATAATGGCATGGTAAAATGTTTAACAATATAGTAAAATAAAATGACATTGGAAATGAATCAAGTAGCGTGTCACCATTTAATTAAGCAAAATAATGGTAAATAATATCTCGTGGAAACAAAACAGAATCTTCTTTCAACTTTAATAAAATCACAACAAATAATCAAGGTAACTGCGGCCATAAATTAATATCAACAAGGGTACTCTCGAGGTACCACCTCGTACTCCCAAATCATAAACCAATTCATAATATCTCATTTCATTATCTCACCGCGGGAGCCTTCACATTTTATTTGAAAGTAAATATTTTTTTCCGAAATAGCATCCCGCGTTATAGCCATCCTTATCACATCGCAAGACTTCTAGTAGTTTCCCCTACTAGCCACGCGTATCAAGCCACCCTTATCTCACCGCGTGCATTTTAATAACCATATCTTATACCACCGCATGCGTATCAATATCACAATATATCACAATTTGTAACTCAAGTGCTCAAATAATATAACTTGCCAAAATAATTCAACAACGATATTTTTCCACAACAAAGAGCTCACAGCTCATGTCAAAATAAATTATCAATAATATATTTTCACAATAAAGAGCTCACAGCCCCATCACAATGAGTACAAAAATCTTACAAAATATTCAAGAATAAATAATTCAGGAAAATAATATTTCAAAATCTTTAATATGTTGCTTCAATATCAAATTTAAAATGTCAAATACTTCATATTAATAATGTTTAATTTAAAGAAAATCACCCTTCAAATAATGCACAGAATAAAAGAAACCAAGTTTCAACTAAAAAGGTATAACAATTAGCAGGAAAAGATCAAGTAAATTTAAAGTATATAAATCAAATCAATGATGGAGAATATAACAAGATTTAATAATTTAATTAATACGCAACAATGATCTTCATAATTTAAACACATAATCCTTCACATTTAGTCTGTGTACACACTTGCCACCTCATGTACATGACTTTCATCACATTACAATTAATACCAATCCTAGGGGAAATTTCCCCCACACAAGGTTAGACAAGTCACTTACATCGACTTGCTCCAATTTAACCAAGTAATATGCTTGTTTCCTCGATTTTCCGATTCCGGTCTATTCGTATCTAGTCATAATTAATTCGATACAGTCAACAAAAATTATAGAATTAATTCTATAAGAAAATACTATATTTTTCAATAAAAATCCGAAATTAACTCAAAAAGGCCCGTAGGCCCACGTCTCGGAATCCGACGAAAGTTACGAAATATGAACGCCCATTTAATCGCGAGTCTAACCATACCAAAATGACTAAATACCAATAACAATTCGACCCTCAAATCTATCCATGAGGATTTTTCAAAAATTTCTAACTTAAATAACCAATTAAATGTTAAAAACAGTGATGGATTCGGGTAATCTAACCAAGATTGAGTTAAAAACACTTACCCCGATGTTTTTTCTGAAAATCTCCCAAAAATCGCCTCAATCCGAGTTCCAAATCGTTAAAAATGAAAAATGTCCCATTTTCTGAACTTAAACATTCTGTCTAGTGGTTTCTTCTTCGCGAACGCGACCCTTGTCTCGCGTTCGCAAAGCACAAAAATATGCTTCCCAACTTTCCTCTTCACGAACGCGACCAACGCTTCACGAACGCGGAGCTTTGCAAACTCAGACCTTCGCGAATGCGTCCCTTACCTCGCGAACGCATAGAACAAAAGACTGGGGTTCCCAGCTGCCTTACTCTCCTTCGCGAACGCGACACCACTCACGCGTTCGCGATGCACATACTGCCCTACCCTTCGGTTCGCGTCCTCTCCTCTGCGAATGCGTAGAACAAAAATCTCACCAGCCCAAAACACTCTTCGAGAACGCGAAAGTGGAAACCAGAAAAATTGTAGCAGCAGATATCACCCATCTCACCATGGCCAAAATTGACCCGTTAATCATCCGGAACACGCCCGAGCCCCTCGGGACCTCAACCAAATATACCAATAAATCCTAATACATCATACGAACTTAGTCGAGTCTTCAAATCACATCCAACAACACTAAAAATACGAATCACACATAGATTCAAGCCTAATAAACTTTGAAAATTCCAATTTCTACAAACGACGCCGGAACATATCAAATCAAGTCCGATTGACCTCAAATTTTGCATGCAAGTCATAAATGACATAACGGAGCTGTTAAAATTTTCAGAACTGGATTCCGACCCCGATATCAAAAATTTAACTCCCCGGTCAAACTTCCAAACTTAAATTCCTATTTTAGCTATTTCAAGCCTAATTTCACTACGGACTTCCAAATAAAATTCCGATCATGCTCCTAAGTCCAAAATCACCATACGGAACTGTTAAAATCATCAAAATTCTATTCCGGGGTCATTTACACATAATTCGACATTCGGTCACTATTTGAATTTAAACGTTTAATTTGTTTCTTCAAAATTTCATATCTCGGGCTAGGGACCTCGGAATTTGATTCCGGGTATACGCCCAAGTCCCAAATCACGATACGGACCTACCGAAACTGTTAAAATATTTATCCGAGTCCGTTTGCTAAAAATATTGACCAAGGTCAACTCAATTGAGTTTTAAAGCTCCAATTCACATTTTAATTCATTTTTCGCATAAAACTTTCCGGATTGCACACGCAAGTCGAGTATTGATAAATAGTACTTTTCGATGTCTTAGAACACAGAATTAGTCATTAAATTTAAAGATGACATTTTGGGTCATCACACACGCATAGAAAAGTGGGTGCTTCAGCACCCATTAGATGCTTATGAGTCCATATATATAGTTATATTGATTATTTAATACTATTGATATAAGTTGTTCATTAAGCACTCGTAACATTGGATAGTCTTATAGTGCATTGGCTTATGAGGATTGACAGATGGGTGCTAAAACAGCTCCAAATAGAATAGCTAGTAATAATCTTTTCATTTAGAACTTTTGGTTTATTTGTTTATATGCATTTATTAACTGAAATTCAAGTATTCACAAGATTTATTTTTAGCTAAAGTATTACAAAAAAATTGATAAATTTTCCATTTAAATTAAAGTGACAACCCATTCTTTAGAAATCTAGTTCTTCTCTCATTTCACATGTGTGCGGCACACAGACTCACACAGAGAATGGTGATAAGATTTGAATTTAATGGGCTCAACTTTTAAGATTTTCGGTATTGAACTTGTTAAACTCTTAAATTATGAGTTCTGATCTAATATTTATTGAGATTTTAATATATATATAGATATTTTGTATCAAAAGTTATAGATTCAGATGAACCCATAGCTCGTAGGCTACATCCGCTCCTAATTGTCCGAGCACCCGTTGACTTGAAATTTTGGATCCGCCGCTGCATAATATGTTGCTAACGGTAAAAGTTAAAAACTAATTTATGACATAAGTAATTAAGGTACATAAAACTCTCACATAATAATGTGCAACTCCAAGGTATGGTCCACCAAATGATAAAATACAGATGCATCTTCCTTAATTTCCATCCATGAACATGTTCAAAATATATTTTAGTCAACTAGTCCTGGCCTGGTTGGTCAATATTTGCAACACTTTAATTTGGGATTCTATTAAACGATCTATAAATAAGAATTGAAGGTCAAAGCATGGAATGTGAATAAAATGAAAATGTAAAAGTTGGGGTTTTCAACAGTTGTCTAAGTGATGATCATAATCAGAATGATCATCATGATCGATCTCCCTTTTCTCATTTTCAAAGTAACTTTCAAATATATTAAATGGTACTGTCAAAATTCTGTATAACAACGTATTCATATGGCAGTCACTCATTATAAAAATTAAGTTTTTTTCGGAATCGATTTTTATATTATATTATAGTTTATCTAATTTATAACAATATTTCACTATAACATTCAAAAAATATCTAAACAAACGAGCTTGTTATAAAAAGATTTGACGGTAGTTAGATCTTAAAAGGATAGCGACTATTTTAAAGCCCCTGTGCCCCAGTTGAACGTGGACTTGGGAAATTCATTAGGAAAGATGTTAATGTGGCATAAGTGACAAGTAGAAAAACAAGAAAGAAATGACAATTTTCTTTTCCTTATAGAGAAGATGATTTAATGAAAGAATCCCATGGATGACTTTTTAGCCCATCCGTGTGGCACTTTTAAACCTTATCTTTGAATTGATTAATACCTTTCGATTGAACAATAATTCCGTATTCAAACAAATCAAATAATTCAACTTTAATTACTAGTTACAAACTAAGGTTATGAGAATATATGTTATTCAACCATGATTAAGTGATAATAAAATTACTAAAGGACGCAATAAAATGATAAAAATTCCTTCACTTTTTACCATATGTCACAAATTGGATTTTTGGTAAAGGAGTCCTCCTTGGTAGATAGCTGAAATCCCCACAGTAGGCTTTCTAAGATATGAATCTGGATTAATCATACCAGTGACTTCTACACACCGAATACTTAATTGAAACAAAAAATATATGTGTATGGCATTCATTGGTCGGGATGATATTGTACTGATTGACGAGACATGATGCAGCGCTAACGCGAGACTGGAGGTTTGGAGACAGTTTCTAGAGTCTAAAGATTTCAAGTTGAGTAGCAACAATACATAATAGTTGGAGTATAATTTCATTGACGAGACCAATGAAGCGGACGTGGACGTGAGGCTTGATATACAACTCATCCCTAAGAGATATAGTATCAGGTACCCGGGGTATATAATCCAAGATAATAGGGATATTGACGAGGATGTTACACATCGTATTGAAACGGGGTGGATTAAATAGAGGCCTGCATCGGATATCTTATGTGATAAGAATATGCCACCTAAACCTAAAAGTAAGTTCTACAAAGAGGTAGTTAGGACGACTATGTTGCATGGGGCAGAGTGTTGGACAGTGAAGAACTCACATGTCCTGAAAATAAAAGTAGTGTAAATGAGGATGTTGAGATGGATGTGCGGATACACTAAGATTAAAAGGAATAAGAATGAGGATATTCAGGCAAAGGTAGGAGTGGCTCCCATGCAGGACAAAATGCAGGAAGCGAGACTTAGATGGTTTGGGCATGTGAATAGGAGAAGTACAGATACCCCAGTAAGGAGGTGTGAGAGGTTAACTTTGGTGGTTCCGAGAAGAGGTAGAGGCGGGACAAAAAAGTATTGGAGAGAGGTGATTCGGCAAGATATTGTTTGGTTTCAGCTGACCGATGACATAACCTTGATAGGAAGATCTGAAGGTTGCGGATTAAGATTGAAGGTTAGTAGGTAGTTGAGTGTGTTTCCGAACAATTACGGTGTTATTAGTGGCAGTCATGTATTCTAATAATATAGATTTCTATCACCACATATTGTTCTTGTTAGTGCTTATTTCTACTGCTCTATTTTTATTTTTCCTCGTGCCGAGGGTCTACCGGAAACAACCTCTCTATATTCACTGTATTAGAGATGGGCTCCTTTAGGATTTGGTTTGATAATTGTCTCTCCCAAATGCACACGCAAGTATACGTGGTCATATAAGTAATAAAATGATAAGTCGAGTGTCGAACCCACAGAGACTTGTATTAACTACCCCTAGTTTCACCAAGATTATTACTCAGTCATGTCAATCAAAGTTCAAGAGTGTGATTATACTACACAATAATTCTAACAAGTAACTAAATTATCAAACAACAAAATGGTTGTTGTGTATTCAGTAGAGACAAATATTCCAGGGTTATGATCGATTCACCACTCCTATTGAGTTCTAATTAACTCTCCCTATCATATAATTCACTCATGGTTGCTAATTAATCAAATTTCTACTCGCTTATTCAAAATAGAATCATGCCTATATTCCTATGAAATTACTCTATTAAGAACACATTAAGATTACGATATTCGTTCAACCCACTTCCGAAATTCATGGCTACATCACAACCCCAGAACTATGGATTTTAGCTAATCATGATAATATCAAAACAAATTCACAAGTGTTAAATAATTGAAAAATACTAAGAAAACATGAAGACAACTGAGATATCCTCTCTCCCGGATGTTCCTTGTGTGTATTTTTGCTTCAAAGTGTCGTCCCCCTCTCAAAATAGGCTTAGTCTTGCTTTTATATACGTTGGGTAGGTCTTGAGCGGAAATAACCTTGTCTCGAGCAAAGTAGGAGAGGGTTCCCGTCATCAGCGCCCAGGGTAGCATGGGGCGCTAGCCCTGGTGCTGGAAAAATGAAGCTTCTGTAAATTGCGCCACAGGTAGCGCCCCACGCTGCCTGTCGCGCTACAATAGCCATTTTCAACCTTATGCTCCCTTTTTGCTCAAAACTCGCACCTTTCGCCCCCTATTGCCTCCGGATGATTCCTACATATAAAAATATCACGAATTAGCATAAATTAACACATTTCACATACGAAATTCCTCAAACATGAGTAAAATATGAGGCGATATACACACACACATATATATATATATATATATATATATATATACTGTAAGCTAAATATCAACACCCCACACTTAGACTGTTGCTTGTCCTCGAGCAATGGGACTATCAACTACACCCCAACAATGTATACATCTCAACTTGAAAGGAACACTTCAATGTTTAACCATTCACGCTACCCTTGACTATGATCGATATCGGTAATCAAGCATGAACATAAAAATTTCACATTCTTTCCATTTCATACATGCCCAAGTATAACCATTTCAATTCAATCAATTCAAATAACCTATTTGTAACCACCCTATCTTAAGAGTCGACTCGTTACCACTAAGCACCCTCAACTCGCGTACTCACCCAACAAGAGAAGTTTACAACATCACCAATCCTTCATGAGATCATGTGTCCTCACCAACAAACAAAAGAGTGAATATAGAATAGTCCACACATCCAAGTATGACCTTGAACATAATTTAAGGACATCACACAATTTGAACAAAAATTGCTCACTCTCACAAAGAATTCATGTGCATCTCGTGGTTGTACCATAAGCTTGCTCGTAGTGTACATCTCTACTAATTTAAGCTAGCCAAATCTAGGATCAATTATGACTTTAAGGTTGTAATGTAGGCTAAGGGATGGGTAGGATACATTTAAGAATAGTGACTAATCCTCCTAAGCACTTTAATATACTACACTCAAAAATCGAGTACATATTCCTCTCAACCAATTCACTGGCCACAAACCATATACAACATAGCCTCCATTTTTTCCCTTCAATTAAGCACTTCTATATTCTTTTTTCTCTCTCTCTCTCTCTCTCTCTCTTATTTTCTTTTCTACACACCCTCCATACATTAAGGTTCATCGGGTAGTGCCCTTTTTTTATAATTTTAGTGCACCTTAAGGGCCCTTCCATGGTTCCACTCGAAAGCTATTCCCCAATCTCTCACCTTACTTCTTTCAGCGACTATGTGCCTTAGGAGGTAAAGTTCAACAATCTCAAATTAAGAACAAAATACGGATACGGCTTGTAATGTGGGTGTCAAGGGAAAGGTCTATAGGCTCAAAAGGTCTAGCAACGGAAAATTTTATTTTTAAGTAACAAGCACATCTATGATCAAGCAAGAAACACCTACATCTTCTCCTAGAGTAGCACCACTTAATGATTTCGCTTCGATTAACACATGAGGCAAGTTCTAGACTACATAGGATAACACAAAAAATCACAAATCGTCACACACACATTGCACATGACTCAATCGAGACGGTTTCGTTCAACTCTCAAGTCAAACAAGCACACATAATTGAGAAATTTTAAGCAATATTGCACTATGTGGGATACAAGTCAAACAATGGAGAAAATGCATCACATAGTAGGCTACTTATTTTACTCAGGCATCACAATTCAAATAAAATGTACGGGGAGACAGAACCCATGCCATAGCCTAATGTACCAGCACCAAACACGTCAATAGATACGTAAGAGAAACTCAGTTTCTTCCTAATCTAATCCAAAAAAAGGTACCTGGTTCGAGCTACACCCTTGGAAATGAACAGGCGCCCAAAGAAAAATCAAGGGATACTACCCAACTATCCTAAACAAATAAAAAAAAACTTTTTGGTGTTTTTAATCGTACTTTAATCCCTCAAGAAAATTGTTCAACAAATCCATCGTCAAGAAAAGTCCAAGCTTTTTCTGATTTTTGCTTTTTAAATTTTTTTTTCTTCTAAAACTAGACTAAGTCTTCTACGGGTCCCTTCACTAATAACAAGAAACAAATTTATACAATTTACATTACAAGAAGTAGTTCATCTAACCCACACTTAGCATATGCATAGTCCCCCGATGCATGGAAAAATATAAAGCAAAGTATGGTGAAAAGAAAAACTCCCTCCTAGTTGGATTCCTCCTCCTCAGAATGCCTGCCAGCCGTAACTCCGAGCTCATTATCATTATCAGCTTCAGCTCCCACGAACACCAAATCCATGGACCTCGTGACATCATCACCAATCTCATTCTCAGTGTCGGAGCCTTTGTAAGTGTTCTCATCCTCTAACGGGTGAAGGGGACTTCCAGTTGCAATTCCCAACATCTCTTTGGAAGAACTAGACAAATCACTGCGTAGATGCATACACTCCTCGTCTAATACACCCATCCTGCTAATCTTCACATTTAAAGAGTTATAGAGATGCATGTTGAAGTTCTCGTCCCTCTTATTTTGTGTTTCATGGGTAAGCTTAGACGTAGTCTCCAACAAAGATATGATATCCATCAACCCCTTAGGAGCCTCCACAACCTCGTCATACCCGGGGTATTCAGGCACTTCCCGGGAAAGCATATACTGCATGAGCAAATTGCTAAAGAAGAGTCTATTAATCTGCCATAAAAATCGTGTGCGAGCCATCTCCCTCAGCATGATCTCACCCACATTGATGGGTTGCCTAGTCATTAGAAATAATATCACACACACTCGAGCTCGAGTGCATTCACTATTGTGTTTAACTGGCATGAGTCGGGCCTGCACGAAATTTTACCACACCTTGGCGGTCTTGTGAAAATCGAACCGGATCATCTCATGATGGGTATCGCTCTTAGTTCTGGTCTACTTGGAATTTGAATCGATGCCATAAAGAGTATGACGTATCGCCGTGTAGCTTGGGCATTTGACAAATATTTGTAGCCTCCGCGAGTTATAATTCTCAACTCCCAAAAATTTACATAAGGACCACCTATCCATTGGCACCTCCTTTCCTCGGACCCATGACGTGAACAAGTCCGCATTCCAATTGGCATACAATTCTCGCACCATGCTCAAATTTGCATGGCCGGGGAATTCTAGGAATTTTTCCAAGTCCAGTTCTCGCCATCGGGCAAGAACGTCCGGGAAGTTCTTTTCCAAAGCTTTCACATGAATGCCCATCTCGGAGACGTACCGCCCATACGACACAAAGGTATTATACCATTGGATGGCATCATCACGAACTAGATCGAAACAAGGCATTGGTCTCGATGGAGCCGTCGTCGATCCGTCGGCAACTTGTTTCCCTTTCACTTGCATAGATGATCATTCCCTTTGCTTGCATTTTTTGGGAGCGGGAGTAGTATTTGAGAACTTCTCTATTCCCTTACCCTTGTTTGCACTATCACGAGCCATAGCAACCTATAACACAAATAAGCATAAATGTGAGAAAGAATCAAGAAATCCTCCATAGGTTATCGTGAGAGTCAAAAATGACCCCACACTAAAAATCGAAGGCTCAATGTACTATATTCACAATCGTGGTGTAAGACACACAAGTGTTGCACCACAAGGCGATGGGTAATGAAGAATTTCCCATACCGCACAATTAAAAAGGCGCTAACTATGCCATACAAACAAGTGGTCGATCATGGCGAAGTGAATTAGCCTTAATACAAGCAAGTGGCACATGATCCTTAATTTCTACAGCGAATACAGTACACTAGACTAAGTCTACTACGGGTCCCTAAACTAATAACCAGAAACAAATTTATACAATTTACATTACAAGAAGTTCATCTAATCTACACTTAGCATATGCATAGTCCCCCGATGCATGTAAAAATGTAAATCAAAGTATGGTGAAGTGAAAAACTCCCTGCTAGTTGGATTCCTCCTCCACAGAATGCGTGCCAGCCGTAGCTCCAAGCTTATTATCATCATTAGCTTCATCTCCCACAGACACCAAAGCCATGGGTCTCGTGACATCATCACCAATCTCATTCTCAGTGTCGGAGCCTTTGTAAGTGTTCTCATCCTTTAACAGGTGAAGGGGACTTCGAGGTGCAATTCCCAACATCTCTTTTGAAAAACTAGACAAATCATTGCGTATATGCATACACTCTTCGTTTGATACACCTATCCTGCTCATGATCACATTTAAGGAGTTATAGAGATGCATGTTGAAGTTCTCGTCCTTATTATTTTGTGTTTCATGGGTAAGCTTAGACGTAGTCTCCAACAAAGATATGATGTGCATCAACCCCTTAGGAGCCTCCACAACCTCGTCATACCCGGGGTATTCAGGCACTTCCCGGGAAAGCATATACTGCATGAGCAAATTGCTAAAGAAGAATCTATTAATCTGCCATAAATATCGTGTGCGGGCCATCTCCCTCAGCATGATCTTACCCACATTGATGCGTTGCCTAGTCATTAGAAATAATATCACACACACTCGAGCTCGAGTGCATTCACTATTGTGTTTAACTGGCATGAGTCGGGCCTGCACGAAATTTTACCACACCTTGGCGATCTTGTGAAAATCAAACCGGATCATATCATGATGGGTATCGCTCTTAGTTCTGGTCTACATGGAATTTGAATCGACGCCATAAAGAGTATGATGTATCGCCATGTAGATTGGGCTTTTGACAAATTTTTGTAGCCTCCGCGGGTTAGAATTCTCAACTCCCAAAAATTTACATAAGGACCGCCTATCCATTGGCACCTCTTTTCCTCGGACCCATGACGTGAACAAGTCCGCATGCCAATTGGCATACAATTCTCGCACCATGCTCAAATTTGCATGGCCGGGGAATTCTAGGAATTTTTCCAAGTCCAGTTCTCGCAACCGGGCAAGAACGTCCGGGAAGTTCTTTTCCAAAGATTTCACATGAATTCACATCTCGGAGACTTACCGCCCATACGACACAAAGGTATTATACCATTGGATGGCATCATCACGAACTAGATCGAAACAAGGCATTGGTCTCGATGGAGCCGTCGTCGATCCGTCGGCAACTTGTTTCCCTTTCACTTGCATAGATGATCATTCCCTTTGCTTGCATTTTTTGGGAGCGAGAGTAGTATTTGAGAACTTCTCTACTCCCTTACCCTTGTTTGCACTATCACGAGCCATAGCAACCTATAACACAAATAAGCATAAATGTGAGAAAGAATCAAGAAATCCTCCATAGGTTATCGTGAGAGTCAAAAATGACCCCATACTAAAAATCGAAGGCTCAATGTACTATATTTACAATCGTGGTGTAAGACACACAAGTGTTGCACCACAAGGCGATGGGTAATGAATACTTTCCCATGCCGCACAATTAAAAAGGCGCTAACTATGCCATACAAACAAGTAGTCGATCATGGCGATGTGAATGAGCCTTAATACAAGCAAGTGGCAGATGATCCTTAATTTCTACAACGAATACCGTACACTAGACTAAGTCTACTACGGGTCCCTAAACTAATAACAAGAAACAAATTTATACAATTTACATTACAAGAAGTAGTTCCTCTAACCCACACTTAGCATATGCATAGTCCCCCGATGCATGGAAAAATATAAAGCAAAGTATGGTGAAAAGAAAAACTCCCTCCTAGTTGGATTCCTCTTCCTCAGAATGCCTGCCAGCCGCAACTCCGAGCTCATTATCATTAACAGCTTCAGCTCCCACGAACACCAAATCCATGGGCCTCGTGACATCATCACCAATCTCATTCTTAGTGTCAGAGTCTTTGTAAGTGTTCTCATCCTCTAACGGGTGAAGGGGAATTCCAGGTGCAATTCCCAACATCTCTTTGGAAGAACTAGACAAATCATTGCGTAGATGCATACGCTCCTCATCTGATACACCCATCCTGCTAATCTTCACATTTAAAGAGTTATAGAGATGCATGTTGAAGTTCTCGTCCCTCTTATTTTGTGTTTCATGGGTAAGCTTAGACGTAGTCTCCAACAAAGATATGATGTGCATCAACCCCTTAGGAGCCTCCACAACCTCGTCATACCCGGGGTATTCAGGCACCTCCCGGGAAAGCATATACTGCATGAGCAAATTGCTAAAGAAGAATCTATTGATCTGCCATCCAAATTGTGTGCGGGCTATCTCCCCCAGCATGATCTCACCCACATTGATGGGTCGCCCAGTCATTAGAAATAATGTCACACACACTCGAGCTCGAGTGCATTCACTATTATGTTTAAATGGCATGACTCGGGCCTGCACGAAATTTTGCCACACCTTTGCGATCTTGTGGAAAACGAACTGGATCATGTCAAGATGGGCATCGCTCTTAGTTATGGTCCACATGGAATTCTAATCGACGCCACAAAGAGTGTGTCGTATCGCCATGTAGCTTGGGCTTTTGACAAATTTTTGTAGCCTCCGCGGGTTAGAGTTCTCAACTCGCCTTGTAGCTTGCTACATCACAACCCCAGAACTATGGGTTTTAGCCACTCATGATAATATCAAAACAAATTCACAAGTGTTAAATAATTGAAAATACTAAGAAAAGATGAAGAAAACTGAGATATCCTCGCTCCCGAATATTCCTCGTGTGTATTTTTGCTTCAAAGTGGCGTCCCCTCTCTCAAAATAGGCTTAGTCTTGCTTTTATACGCATTAGGTAGGTCTGGGGCCGAAATAACCTTTTCCCGGGCGAAGTAGGAGAAGGTTCCCGTCACCAGCGCCCAGGTAGCGTGGAGCGCTGGAAAAATGAAGCTTCTTTTAATTGCGCCACAGGTAGCGCCCCACGCTGCCTGTGGCGCTACAATGGCCATTTTCAACCTTTTGCTCCTTTTTGGCTCTAATCTCGCACCTTTCGCCCCCTATTGCCTCCGGATGATTCCTACATATAAAAATACAACGAATTAGCATAAATCAATACATTTTACATCCGAATTCCACGAAACACGAGTTAAATATGAGGCGATATAAATATATATACTTTAAGCTAAATATCAACAATTTAACCATACCAATGTCTTTTCTTTCTATCTTCCTCAATCATTATAGCACGTCAACTGCCGCATGCTCATACTTGAATTAAAGGCCCTACTGCGGCAGCCACGGATATTTTTGTCTATCTTATTTGCTGAATTATCTTGTAAGAATGTGTGTAAAAAAAAAAAGTTCTGAATCGGTATGATAAGATTTATTAGTTTCTGATACTTGAGCCAAAGAAGAAAACCTTTAAAATTTGTTCCTTTATCACTTCAGTAAAAACTAAAAACCAAGAAATGCTGCAGCTGTGGTAAGTTAAACTCCAATAATAATATCAATTTTCTAAACTTGTGGCTTAGTTGAAATGCTTCATTTTACATCCTAATAAGTAATTACTTCTCCAAGGGAAGGATCAATATTATGAAATGTAGTCTTAATCAATTTAATTTCTAGTACAGTTCAATCAATGAATGAATGATTGATGATTAGAGTGATGGTATCGATGTAGGCCTATGGGACTCAAGCGATAATTACAATTACATCAAAGCTAAGTCCTTAATACGTTAAAGATAATAACAAATCTTTCATCAAACTAAAGCTCGCTCCTTAATACATGGGACATAGCTATTATGTCCAAACAATATTGATGGAAATACCAAACCTATCACATATAGTATTAGTGATGACTTGACAATATTAGTAAGTGATGAATGCTCACCTAAGTAATGAAAAATAATTTGAAAAGCACGATCATCCACCAATAGAAAGTTTTTTTTGTTCAATCAATCTACGCAAAGTGAAACGGTCCTTAAGAAACCATCGAAAGAACTATATATAGTCGGCCAGGTATACGAAAATGATACAGTTGCTTTGACTAGAGAACCATACATGTATGTTGGAGCATCAAATTCCAATTACATGGAAAGATATACAGGGATCTTGATTTTTGAGTACATATGTCTCATTTCGAGTATATAATTAAGGACATTTTCAAAGAGATTTATGCCAGTGTTAGTCTATGTACCCAGACTCATCGACTTTATCAAAATATGACTAGTTTCCAAATCTTCCACATTATTCTAGCTGTGAATTGATTGGTGCTTCACATGTCCTCTCTAGTTGTTACTTCATGTAATGTCGACTTATTTTGACACTATTGATGAAAATAATGGAGGGGCACGTTATTGATAACTTCTCAAAGAGACAAACCAGACTACTCCAAATAATAACATTCATCCAATGGGTAATATATAATATTTATGTCTTAAACCAAGTTGCTGCATTATATTTTTGGCTGGCTGAGAATCTGAGATTCCAAGTTGTTCCGCACTTCGTAGTACTACGGACACACATTGAAATTAAATAACTCAATCATACACAAAAAGAATAAATTTTCACGACATTAATGATAAGTTTACACCCTAGGGAAAAAAACCCTCTTCTTTTAACTACTTAGAGTAAAATTAATGAGTATGATGATGAACAAGAAACATTACAGAAAAGCGTATTTTTGTTTCATTTGTCAAACTGTATTATATAACATCAGTCTGACTCAAATACAATGTACAATTATATTTTAAAATTATCATAAGTCAACATGCGTCCAATTGTCCAAATGTTCATTGGTTGGAATATTACACGTAAGAGATTACTCAAGCTTCTACAAGTGGTTACTAGGGTTTGATCGATGTTCTAGCTGGTAATGAGTAATGGGATCAGAAAAGAACAAGCATTAGAACTGAACTTTGTGCAAGTAGAGGCTATTTATAATAATTAATACTGTAAGTTAACTAGCTAGTGATATATACCATTGTAGGGTATATAACTTTGTATATATTATGAAATAAATTTAAGACATGAACTGTGTTATAAAATAAAGACTGTAAATTAAATAAATCAGAGATAAGTATAGAGAGAAACTAATATATTATTCAACTTCAAACGGATGTACTTCATGAACTGAAAACTCCTCTATTTATAGAAGAAAGGAAGCAGCTGCAAGGCTTTTCAGAAAGCAACTGCAAGGCTTTTCTTGAACTGCTTGTAAGTTGTCTGCATGAGTTGCTCGCAACCCGCGTGCTTAATAAGAAGTTGATGCAAATCATTTCATTGAGTTGCTTGCAACTTGCCTGCATCAGCTGCTTGTAGATAAACTTCAATAGAGTACTAAGCGGATAATCTTCTTCAGGAAGATTATCTATAGCGGACTAATAAATGGACATCCACAGAATAATATTTTCATAACACTCCCCTTGGATGTTCACTAAAAGATAATGTGCCTCGTTAAAACCTTACTAGGAAAAACCTAGTGGAAAAAATTCTAGTGAAGGAAAAAGAGTATACAGATTTAGTAATACGCATTTCTAGCTACCTCATTAAAAACTTTACAAGAAAAATCCCATGGGAAAAACCTTAGTAAGGGAAAAAGAGTATAACGCGTATTTCACTCCCCCTGATGAAAACCTTATTTCAAATATTTGAGTCTCAGCATTCCAATCTTGTATACCATCTTTTCAAAAGTTGAAGTTGGCAAAGATTTAGTGAATAAATCTGCCGGATTGTCATTTGAACGGATTTGTTGCACATCAATGTCACTATTTTTCTAAAGATCGTATGTGTAGAATAATTTTGGTGAAATGTGCTTCGTTCTATCTCATTTTATAAATCCTTCCTTCAATTGGGTTATGTATGCAACATTGTCTTCGTATAAAATTATGGATCTTTTATCACATTCTAAACCATATTTTTCTTGAATAAAATGAATCACTGATCTCAACTATATGTATTCCCTACTTGCTTCATGAATAGCTATTATCTCAGCATGATTTGAAGAAGTAGCAACAATAGATTACTTTGTGCAACGCCACATACCTCCACATATAAACACGTACTCGATTTGAGATTGAACTTTATGGAGATTAGATAATTAACCTGCATCTGCATAACCAACAAGATCTGCACTGCCTTTGTTAGTATAAAACAAACTCATGTCAAGAGTTCACTTTAAATATTGCAATATATGTTTAATCCCGTTCAAATATCTCCATGTAGTAGAAGAGCTATATCTTGCTAGTAAATTAACAGAAAATACTATGTCAGGCCTTGTCGCATTAGCAAGATACATAAGTACATCAATTGCACTAAGATAGGGTGCTTCAGGACGAAGGAGTTCCTCATTCTTTTTTAGAGGTCGGAACGGATCCTTATTCACTTCAAGTAATCGAACAATCATTGGTGTACTCAATGGGTGCACATTGTCCATGTAAAAGAGTTTTAAGACCCTTTCTGTATAGGAAAATTGATGGATAAAGATCCTGTATGCTAAATGTTCAATTTGCAAACCAAGACAAAGTTTTGTCTTTCCAAGATCTTTCATCTCAAATTCTTTTTTAAGATATTCAATTGACTTTGGAGGTCTTCTGGAGTTCCAACAAGATTTATGTCATCAACATAAACAGCAAGTATAACAAATTCTGATGTCATTTTCTTTATAAAAATACATGGACACATAACATCATTTATGTAACATTCTTTCAGCAAATATTCATTAAAGTGATTATACTACATGCGCCCAGATTGCTTTAAACCGTACAAAGATCTTTGTAATCTGAATGAATATATTTTCTGAGATTTTGAATTTGCTTCAGGCATTTTAAATCCTTCAGGGATTTTTATGTAAATATCATTATCAAGTGATACATACAGATAAGTTGTAACTACATCCATTAGATGTATTTCTATCCTTTCATGTATAGCTAAACTGATGAGATATCAAAATGTTATGGCATCCATAATAGGTGAATATGTTTCATCAAAATCGACTCCAGGTCATTGTGAGAATCCTTGTGCGATTAGGAGAGCTTTGTATCTTTTAATTTCATTTTTATTATTCTTTTTTCGCACAAAAACCCATTTATGACCAACTGGTTTTATACCAGCAGGTGTTTGGACTACTGGTCCAAAGACCTCTCTTATAGCAAGTGCGTTCAATTCTAATTGAATTGCCTCTTGCCATTTTGGCCAATCAGATCTTTGTCGATATTCTTCGACAGATCGGGGTTCAAGATCCTCACTATCTTGCATAATGTTAAGTGCAACATTATATGCAAAAACATAGTCTACCATTATTTCAGATTGATTTAAATTAATCCCATCACCAGTAGAACTTATTAAACGTTCTGCGCTCACTTGAGTCTCGGGTTCATTTATTTTTGAGGAATCTCAGAACTTATCAAATCTTGGGTCTCTTTAGAAGATCCCTTCATAGTATCATTTGTCGATTTTCTTTTCCTAGGATTTCTATCCTTAGAACCAAAAGGCCTACCACGCTTCAGGCGTGCTTTAGGTTCACTAGCTCTCATGCTAGTAGATGGTCCTGCTGGGACACCAATTCAGATAGGTACATTCTTTGTAGGGATATGTGATTTAGTTATCCTTTTCAAATCAGTAAAGGCGTCCGGCATTTGATTTGATATATTCTGTAAATGGATGATCTTCTGGACCTCTTGATTACATATTGGGGTACGTGGATCAAAATGAGATAATGATGAAACTTTTCACACAATCTCTCTTTTCATTTCCTTTTTCTCTCCCTCTAATTGTGGGAAATCTACAAATCGAGCAGTAAATAAATCTCTCATCAATGGTTCAAGATAGCGAATAATAGAGGGTGATTCAAACCCAACATATATTCCAAACCTTCTCTGGGGGCCCATCTTACTGCGTTGTGGTGGTGCTACTGGCACATATACAGCACATCCAAAAATTCATAGATGAGCAATATTTGGTTCATGACCAAAAACTAATTGTGACGGAGATTATTTATTATAATGTATCGATCTCAGACAGACAAGTGATGATGCATGCAAGATAATATGGCCCCAAATAATAGTGGGCAATTTTGTTTTCATATGTAGTGGTCTTGCTATCAATTGCAGGCGTTTAATAAATGACTCTGTAAGGCGATTTTGAGTATGAATATAAGCTACAAGATGTTCAACTTTTATCCCAACTGATAGACAATAATCATCAAAAACTTGAGATGAGAATTCTCCAGCATTAACAAGGAGAATTGCCTTTATAGGATAATCTGGGAATTGTGCCCTTAATCGAATTATTTGGGCTGATAACTTTGCAAATGCCAGGCTGCGAGGTGATAGTAGGCACAAATGAGACCATATTGAAGACCTCTAGTAGGACCATAAAATATCTAAACAACCCACTTGGTGAGTGAATAGGTCCACATATATCCCCATGTATATGCTTTAAAAACGCAGGGGATTCAATGCCAACCTTCATTGGTGATGGTCTAGTGATCATTTTGCCTTGATAACAAGCATCACAAGAAAATTCACCATTTGTAAGAATATTTAGGTTCTTTAATTGTCACGACCCGGAATTCTCACCTTCGGGACCATGATGACGCCTAACATTTCACCTGCTAGGCAAGCCAACATTAGAGAACCGTTAAGTCAATTATTATTCAATTCAATAGATACAGTTAATTAAACCAAAATGAAATAAAACTGAGTGTGGAATAACATAAAGCCCATAATATTTGAGACAATTCGGATCTGGAGTCACAACTCACGAAATTCTAGGATTTACTACAAGTAAAAGTCCGAAAGAAATACAACTATTTGAACGAAAGAAACAGTAAACAAATTGAAAAGATAGACGGGGACTTCAAGGCCTGCTAACACCAACAGATCTACCTTGAGTCTCCGATGAACCAGTCTGAACTGCTACGCCTCTCGATCAGCTGGGACTGATACCAAAATCTGTACAGGAAGTACAAAGTGCAGTATCAGTACAACTGAACCTATGTACTGGTAAGTGTCGAGCCTAACCTCAACGAAATAGTGACGAGGCTATGACAAGATACCTGCATAACAAACCTGTGCAATTTAACAATATATGTACAAATAAGCGCTAAACATGTACTATTATGAGGGGAAACATGCTGAGGGGAATACGAGATAGAGAACTTCAACATAATGGTAACTTGAAAAGCCAATATACTATGAACCAATAAGAACAAGTAAACACAATAAAATAAAAATGCACGGCATCACCTTTCATGCTTTTACTCTCAACCTCACCATAAAATCAATAGAAACGACACAGCATCACCCTTCGTGCGTTAACTCTCATAACATGGAACGGCATCACCCTTCGTGCATTAACACTCACAATATGGTACGACATCACCATTCATGCATTAACTCTCACAATATAGCACGGCATCACCCTTCGTGCATTAACACTCTCCCTTACCATAATGCAATGAACAAATAACAACAGGGAGATAGAATAACAAGTACAAGCCTTACTTCAGCATTTGGTTCCACAATATCAACCTCAACTTCGGAATCAATACTCAATTATCACCAAAATATCCGTAAACATGATAAGAATGATCAATTTAATGATACTAGTCTAAACATGGATAACATGACCAAAGGAAGCTATAACTTCAGGAAACCAAGCCCCGCCCGCATACTTTAACCCGACTACAATGCATAAGTACTCATCACCTCACATATACGTCGCTCCCCAACATTTAAACATGTAGCAAATAGTCAAACAAGTTATATTCCCTAGAGTCAAGGTTAACCACGACACTTACCTCGCTCCAAAGACCAAACTCAAAGCTCAACCATGACTTTTCCTTTCAAACAAGCCTCCGAACAAATAGAATCTAGCAATTTACCAAACAAACGATTCAAATTAAGCCTTAGGAACTACCCACAATTGTAAAGAATTCAATTTAGGCCATTATTGAAAAAGTCAACAAAAGTCAACACCATGGTCCGCTTTGTCCAAACTCGAAATTCAGACCAAAACTCGATTACCCATTCACCCTCGAGCCCAGTTATGTGATTTATTTTGAAATCCGACCTCAATTTGAGATCTAAATCCCCAATTTACCAAATCCCTAATTTCTACCCAAAATCCCCCAATTCCACCATGAAAACTCTAGATTTTAGGTTGAAAACTTGTGAAATGTAGTGAAAGATTGAAAGGAAATAAGTTAGAATCACTTACTAATGATTTGGGGAAGAAGGAGTCTTAGAAAAATTGCCTCTAAGATTCTAGGTTTTGAAAATTTGAAGAATGGACCAAAAATCCCATCTAAGTCATATTTTGTTCAGCTGTAGATGTCACATTTACGACCTGGGCTTCGCAAATGCGAAGCCCGCAAATGCAAGAAATTCATCGCATTTGCGAAGACTCCCACACCTCTGCAATCATTGCATTTGCTATGAAAAGTTCACAAATGTGAACACTGACTTGACCGCAAATGCGACCCAATGATCGCAAATGCGGAGAATCTCCCTCCCGAGCTCCCATAGCAAATGCGAAGCTTTGTTCGCAAATGCGGGTACTGGCCTTCTGCAAATGCGACCTCATGATCGCAAATGCGCACCTAGGCTGACCCAGGCACACTTCGCAAATGCGAAGAAATGGATCGAAATGTGATCCTAACAGAAGATGGCAATGTTCACAATTGCGAACTATGATCTCGCAAATGCGAGATCAGAGGCCAGTTCCCAAAAATTGTAGACACCAGCAAATGTTTTAAATCCAATTCACTCTGTAGCCTATCTGAAACTCACCCGAGCCCTTGGGACTCTTAACCAACTACGCACACAAGTCTAAAAATACCATATGAACTTGCTCGCACGATCAAATCGCAAAAATAACACATAGAATTACGAATTGAACACCAAATCTAATGAAATTTTTAAAAAAACTTTGAAACTTCTATTTTCACAACCGGACGTCTGAATCACGTCAAACCAACTCCGTTTTTCATCCATTTTCACAACCAAGTCACAAATATGGTATTTGACCTATACCGGGTTCCAGAACTAAAATACGGATCTATTATCCAAAAAGTCGAACTTTGGTCAACATTTTAAATTCATTAAGCCTTTAACTTTCAAATTTCGACAAAGTCTCATATATCGGGCTAGGGACTTTCGAATTTGATTCCGAGCATATGCCTAAGTCCCAAATAACGATACGGACCCACCGGGACCGTCAAAATATAAATCCGGGTTCGTTTGCTCAAAATGTTGATCGAAGTCAACTCAAGTGGATTTTAAGGCAAATTTTCATATTGTTCTCAGCTTTCAACATAAAAGCTTTATGGAAAGACGCTCGAACTGTGCACACAAATCGAGGAGGGTAAAAATGAGATTTTTAAGGTTTCGGGTCACAGAATTAGGTTTTAAAACATAAAATGCCCTATTGGGTCATCACATTAATGGATGCCCACTCGAATTTTCAATAATTCATCTCATCATTATTGATCCAGGATGGATCAAGCGGCCATGCCAAAGCACAAACGTATTTAAATTAGTAAACTTCTGGTTTACGATAGAGTATACTTCAACTGTCATGACCCAAAATTTATTAAATGTCGTGATGGCGCCGGACACCGTTGTTAGGCAAGCCAAAAAAAAATTACTTAATTTGGTTCTCATTATAATATTTTTGAAATCATATTTCCTTCAATTAAATGGTAAAATATGAAATTTATAGAGTAAATAATAATATTTATAACAATTTCAATACAGGACAACCAATAATCACCCCAAAACCCGGTGTCACAAGTGCATGAGCCTCAACTAGGAATGTAAAATAAAATATAACATCTGTCCGGAATACAAATTGGACAGGAAAAATATACATACTCTGAAGGAGACTGTGCTGGCTGCGGATCGTAGTATAGAATGCATCTCACCTAAGTCCCCGTGATAACCGTGCCTTTGCGCCCACAAGGCCACTAGACATATATGCACCTGCACAAAATTGGGCAGCAAGTATAGTATGAGTACATAAATCAACGCGTACCCAGTAAGTATCTCTCCTAACCTCGAAGAAGTAGTGACGAGGGGTCGACTTTCACACTTACTGTGGGTTGTAAATAAAATATCAATGATATAATTAAGCATTGATTACGTAGAACGGCTGCAAGCTCAATATCATGAAATAAGTAAATATTTCTTTTGTTAATAAGAATTTTCCAAATTTATTTTCGTCATTTAACATTTTTAGATCTCGGGCCAAGGAAAGCAATATCAATTATTATCAATTCCAAAGATATATCATGCGCAAATCATGTCGAGGTCGTACGGCCTGCTCCAACATGAATATTTAAACAATGCACTACCGAGGGTCGAACGACGCGAACCATAGATGCATCTATTTAACCTGCCAAGTCGTTCGACTCGCTCCACAAAAGAGAAAATACAATTTAAAACAACCAGATTCAAGATTTATTAAGGCAACTATTCACGAAATACAAATTCTCATTTACGGTCAAGAAGAATGGAGTTTAACCTTTTAAAGTCCCTTTACCAAGTTTCGATATGATTTAAGCAATTTAAATTGATAAGTAGGATGCAAGCATCGCAATTATAATATGATCTGGGTCCTAGACTACCCGAACACAAACATATTAGTAGCTATGCACGGACTCTCATCACCTTGTGCGTACGTAGCCCCCACAAATAGAAGCACATATTGAATTATTTCACCTATAGGGTTAATTCTCCCATACAAGGTTAGAAAGGAGACTTACCTCGCTTCGGAATTCCATAACCGGCTCCCAAGTCCGTCCGACAACTCAAAACGATGCCCAACGCTCCGAAACTGGTCAAAAATTGAGAAATTATATAAATATATACTCAAATACTCATTATAATCCTACTTACAACAATTCCGACTCCGCTCGAAAAGTCGATAAAAACCACCCTCGGGCCCACGTGCCCGGATTCCAAAATATTTCGAAGATAAAATTTACCCATGACACCACGAACTCAAATATATAATTTATTCCAAATTTCACGTCCAATTTCGTGGGCAAAATCCAAAAATATCCATTTGTAGGTTTTCTATTAAAATTCCTAATTTCTACACATTTTCAAGTCTAAATCCATATATAATCCAAGTATTTAACTTGCAATAGGTGGGAATCACTTACCTTGACATAGATGACGAAAATCTCCCTTCCAAGAGCTCCAAAAATCACCCAACCAAATGGAAAATGGGAGAAAAATTGCCAAATCTCGTTCTTAAAGAAACACACTGCCCAGCGATCTCTCGCACCTGCAGAACAGTAGCCGCACCTGCAGGCGTCGCTTCTGCGACCACGCCTCTGCATCAGCGAAACTCACCCCAAACACAAGGCCTCGCACCTACGGAATGATTCCCGCTTCTGCGACATTGCATGTGCGAGCTTGCTTCCGCTCCTGCGCCCCATGCTTTGCTTCTGCACTTGAGTATATGCGGCCAAAACTCCGCACTTGCGGTCCTTCCCCTGGATGACTTGCTTCGCTTATGTGACCCCTGGGCCGCTTCTGCGGCCCCGCACATGCAGCCAAAACCCCACAAGTGCGATTACACCAGGTGACAGCAGCTTCAGCATTTCATAAGGCAAAATTCGATCTGTTAACCATCCGAAATCCACCCGAGGCCCCCGGGACCTTAACCAATTATACCAACATGTCCCAAAACACATTACTAACTTAGTCGTGGCCTCAAATCACGCCAAAAAATATCAAAGCTACGAATCACCCTCCAATTCAAACTTAATAAAGTTAAAGCTTCAAACTTTTACCTTCGATGCCGAAACCTATCAAATCATGTCTGTTTGACCTCAAATTTTGCACCTAAGTCATAATTGACATTACGGACCTACTCCAACTTTCAAAATCGGAATCCGACCCCGATAACAAAAAGTCCGCTCCCGGTCAAACTTCTCAAGAACCTTCAAAGTTCTAACTTTTGCCAAATGACGACAAAATAACTTACGGACCTCCAAATCCACATCCAGACGTGTTCCCAATACCAGAATCACCATACAGAGCTATTTCCAGATTCGGAATCCCAAACGGATATTTATAACATTGAAATGCACTTCAACCCAAATTTATGAAATTCTTCCAAAATGCCAACTTTCGCAATAGGCGTCAAAACGCTCCCAGGTCATCCAAAACCCTATCCGGAGATACGCCTAAGTCCAAAATCACCATACGAACCTAGTGGAACTTTCAAATCCCGATTCCAAGGTCGTTTACTTAAAAATTATACTTTAGTCAATTCCTCTAACTTAAAGCTTCCGAAATTAGAATTTTCTTTCCAAATCAACTCCGAACTTCCTGAAATTCAATTCCGACCACGCGCATAAGTCATAAAATCTTAAGTGAAAATACTCAAGGCCTCAAACCGATGAACGACGTGCTGGAGCTCAAAATGACCGGTCGGGTCATTACATTCTCTCCCACTTAAGCATACGTTCGTCTTCGAACGTGCTAAGAACTGCTATGGAGTTGTCTGAAATCACTGGTCAACACCTCGTTCACCTACCCATGCTACCACAACACAGCTGAGTACACTAGCTCGAGCCAATCTGAAGATCTTCTTCTTTATTTAGTCAAGTAAGTCTTAGAGTCAAATTCCAACATTCGGAATTCTCCTCCAGGCCTGTTTCCAACGTACGAACACCGTATCAATCACTACACACTACACCAAACACGATTGTATACCCTTACTTAATTCTTACCATGCACCGCATAATTCACATGACCAAAATAACGTCCTCCGATAACAATAGATGAAATTCCACAAATCTGATGCCCACGATACACTTCATGGCAGGTATAAGTCCTGATCCAACTCTTGAAATGCTGCCGCGACAAAAGAGATGTGCAGAAATTCATAACCAACTTCCGAGTCAACAAATCATTGGGTTTCTTCTCTTGACAAGAACCATTACCTCATTATGAACCAAATAACGATATCTGCTATTTAATATGCTTCATATAAATCTGACCGCACTGATCCCAAGTCCAAAAATCTCGTCTCACCCAGTACAAGTCGTTCTGGCAATAAGCCACCACAAACACTACCAAAGGTCTCATATGATGTCATCATGTGCCAACAATCCACAAACTCGAATGTGGTACATAAGGGAAAACGAACTCTGGAAAGGACTACTCAACCCACGTAACTAATTTAAACAACCGAAAAGATGTTATGAACCTTCCCCAGGAACTGAGAAGCAAAACACACAAGAATAGGTATAGGGAACTGTACTCAACATCACACTGTTGCGGCGTGCAACCCGATCAATACATGACACTGTTACGGCGTGCAACCCGATCCAACCATGATGCCCGTTGCGGCGTGCAACCCCAACATCTCTGTGGCGGCGTGCCACCCGATCAACACATAGTAATAAATGGGGAAATACCTATCAAGCGAGAAATGTTTATACCTTACGAAATGCACGAATATCAACCATAAGCACGCCAAGTGTATAATACAAATCCTGAGGAGATGGGTAGCATCATACGCTATAAAACTCAAGCACAACTAAGGTGCGATATATGATCTGCATCTCGAGAGCCATTCTACTCGCATAACACCACCGTTGCGCGGGACCTCAACACATTGTACAATTAATCAAGCCGACTTAGGACCCACATGGCACAATAGAGTATTACGTGAAATAGCTGGCGACGAAATTAACATCCCACGCCCGATTACTCCTCCATAAGTAATGCTATGCTGAATGAACACACCAGGCTGGTGTAGAATACACATCCACATCCGGACCCATCAACGGACCCCAAATCGATTCTGATCATAACATTCTTAAGCAAATACCCTCTCAAGGATCCATAATGACCTTTTTCCCATGACACACAAGAACATCCGTTGAATCCGGAACAAACTTCCACAATTTACAACCAACTGAATAGAGCGCCTTTCAGGCCTAAACTCTCATATTAGCGATACTACCAAATCTCCATACTTGGTTTCAATATTTAATTAATCAAGTGACTACATGTCACACTTATACAATCTTCACGTGAGATACACTCCCACGACCCTCCGCACCAGGTAACAAGTCTATACATCCATACCACCGGTCACACAAATGCTGAAAAGCAAATCAAGAAGCTACAAATCAGTACACAAAGCCTCTTACACAGGACATCGATCTCAGGTGACTCTAAGGACAATACCAGCTTACTCTAAACATCTGAATTCTTCCCATCTTATCCGAGCTCATAACATTCTTATCGAAATCAACTGCAACCTTGATCCTCAGCTTCCAATTTCCACGTCGCTCCCTGCACCTAACATGTCAATACGTGAGAGTACAAGAATTTCTTCAAAACTCCTGAACCACTAATAGGGTACACACTTCATCATATAGAAACCTTTCACTTAACTTATTTCCGGAGAACCATTGCAACACACGACCAAATTCTCACAACCAAAGAAAATACAATCCTCAAGTAGTAGTCTAAACCACCATAACTCTTCTGGAATCCATCTACACATAACAAGCCGTAATACCCGAATGCCTCCAATTAAAACCAATTATGGTGGCCGTCAAACCTCGCACGTACCACCACAAATCACATGTATACTTAACACGCTGAGGGAACTGATCATTGCCACCATCATGCCAATTCAACCATTGCTAACCGAATCCGACTTCTTCTATTTTACTCTAGACTTGTCTTAGGAATAATAATAGCTCCATTTAAAATATAACGAACCCAAATCCGCACTCATCCGGAGTGACCTTATTTCACGAGACCGTTCTATCTCAAAACCCACAAACCATCACATACATTCCTTGTGCTCATATTTGCATCTTCAACGGGTACACTCATTCTGATAATTTCTCTATGATTCCGAAGTTATTTTCTACCATTCTTCCACTGCTACACTATATAACGAAGATAACATAGAACACTCCAAGCCCCTTTTATAATCCGCTGCAACAACTCGATACTTAACCATACTACGGACTCAAAACCCTTAGGCACCACACTTTAACTTTTGAATCCACTAGGGCCGTTGTTGAGAGTCACCCACTCTGACTTGGTCCCGAATATAATCAAACCCTAAGTCTCTTCTAGCACATGAACACCCTCTCAAAGAAGCACTCGGCTGAATAACTTTCCTTGTAAATCACATCTACACAAATCATAAACTCCGAGTCTTCCCAAATCCTGAACATGAATCGATAAGACCAATTGTAGCACACATTCCTCAAATCCTTGGCTCAAATCACCGCTGATGTTCTCTTTCTTTAGTCGTAATAACCCACTACTATGCCGATAACCAGAAACCTCATAAGTAGATAACCATGCAATCTTTTCATAGACGGAGGGGCTCTCCCACTTAGCTTAAAGCTACCATTTCATAACTCTGGAACCCACCGAGACTCCTTATCCCCCATTGACATGATTTTGCACATTCAACCCGCCAAATTCCTCGAAATCCTTATGTTAAAAATTTCATGAACATTATGAATCATTAGCCACATTCACATATTCAGCCTCTTACTGGATAGCCAGTAAAATCCTTCGTAGAGGCTTCGTTGACACCAAACAACCACCAGCCTGCTCACAGGAGATAACTCACCTGTGAAAAGTCCATGCCGACACCTTCAAACGACGCTGCACTGAGTACCATTACTATGAAATCCTTAAACCATCCTGAGCCTGTGCTCAATCATCAGCTATACAAGCCCGTTCACTCCCTATTGACATGAACTAAATGCGTGACGATACATTCCAATCCAAACTCATATTGTATCCTTCTTCATATCAAGAACCTCATTACTATCGCACCCAATCTTCCTCAATATAGCAGCCAATATTCCAAATCAAGCACGACTAGTCATTGTCCACCGTGAAATCCCGAATCTCTCTAAACTTTTCCCAAGGTGTGTAGTCATCCTACCGCCGAACCCATATGCTACCCTGCCACTCTCCCACTTTGGTTAAACTCACTCCTTTAAGCAACCATTCAACTTATGTTCCTTACTCTTGGCCTTCTAAAGTTTAACCACCGCAAGACACCTCCCACACGCCCTTCCTCATCCTTCGCTGCCCAGTTGTTGCCTTAAGTCAAAATCCATCTTTGTAGCATTTGAACCAATATATCGCTACTAACTTTAAATCTTCCCAAAGATCATCTTCCTCGTGCCGTCAACCTTAGAAATACCTATTTGATCCCGAAGTTTCTGCACTCCGCTAACTCTAGCGACTGTTTCCCTGGCACTATCTCACAATACTCTGCCCCGAAGGCAATTGATGAAGACCATAACACCGGCGAACTTAACACATTCACTCAAGGGCGAAGACACCACATCACAGATGCAAATTCCACCACGCTTGAAAATACCATGTCTCGTTACTCCGTCAATCCAAACCTGAACATTTATAGTCCCATTGCCTTTCCTTCGCCAGAAATAAAATATTGAATCTCTTAATCATGTACTAAGTAAAACTACTTTCCAAGTCATTCACTGCTTTGACGCATAGTCCAGCATCCTACCATTACACAACACGGTGCGATAGCAACGCACGAACCGCCATAACAATCAATGCCAAATCTCAAAACCTTAGGTAGTACTGATACTGAGCTTAAATGGTAGAACAGCTTTCCGCAAAGCGACGTCAATAGCCCAATCGAATATGCAGGGAGAAACATCCTGCACTACATCTATAGTACCATTATAATTCCTCGATTTCCGATAGATAACAAACGCTTCACGTCGCATAAGGTTGAATAGGAAGGAAATGAAGGCATAAGCCTCAGAGGAATCAAATTGCACGATAAGAAATCAAGAAGGGAAGTGCTCCTAACAGCCCTGTAGCCTCTCGAAGCTAAGTACAGACGTCTCTGTATCGATCCGCAATACTCTACTAGACTCGCTCATGACTCGTGAGAGCTAAGTGAACCTAGTTTTCTGATACCATGTTGTCACGATCAGAAATCCATTAAAGGTCGTGATGGCGCTGGACAACGCTGTCAGGCAAGCAAAAAATAAATACTTAATTTGGTTATTTTAATATTTTTGAAATCATATTTCCTTCAATTAAATGGTAAAATATGAAATTTGCAGAGTAAATAATATTATTTTTAAAAATTTCAATATAGGACAACCAATAATCACCCCAAAACCCGGTGTCGCAAGTGCATGAGCCTCAACTAGGAATGTAAAATAAAATACAACATTTGTCCTGAATAAAAATTAGACAGAAAAAATATAAATACTCTGAAGAAGACTCTGCTGGCTGCGGATCGTAGTATAGAATGCAGCTCACCTAAGTCCTCGCAATAACCATGCCTCTGCACCCACAAGGCCACTAGAAATATATGCACCTCCACAAAAATGTGCAGCAAGTGTAGTATGAGTACGTAAATCAACGCGTACCCAGTAAGTATCCCGCCTAACCTCGAAGAAGTAGTGACGAGGGGTCGCCTTTGACGCTTACTATGGGCTATAAATAAAATAACAATGATATAATTAAGCATGGATTACGTAGAACGACTATAAACTCAATATCATGAAATAAGTAAACAATTCTTTTGTTAATAAGAAATTTTCAAATTTATTTTCGTCATTTAACATTTTTAGATCTCGGGCCAAGGAAAGCAATATCAACTATTATCAATTCCAAAGATATATCATGCGCAAATCATGTCGAGGTCGTACGGCCCGCTCCAACATGAATATTTAAAGTGTGCACTGCCGAGGGTCAAACGACGCTAACCATAGATACATCTATTTAACCTGCCGAGGCGTTCGGCCCGTTCCACAAAAGAGAAAATACAATTTAAAACAACCAAATTCAAGATTTATTAAGGCAACTATTCACGAAATACAAATTCTCATTTACGGTCAAGAAGAATGGAGTTTAACCTTTTAAAGTCCCTTTACCAAGTTTCGATATGATTTAAGCAATTTAAATTGACAAGTAGGATGCAAGCATCGCAATTATAACATGATCTGGGTCCTAGACTACCCGGACACAAACATATTATTAGCTATGCACGGACTCTCATCACCTTGTGCGTACGTAGCACCCACAAATAGAAGCACATATTGAATTATTTCACCTATGGGGTTAATTCCCCCTTACAAGGTAAGAAAGGAGACTTACCTCGCTCCGGAATTTCATAACCGGCTCCTAAGTCCTTCCGACAACTCAAAGCGATGCCCAACGCTCCAAAACTAGTCAAAAATTGAGAAATTATATAAATATATACTCAAATACTTATTATAATCCTATTTATAACAATTCCAACTCCGCTCGAAAAGTCGATAAAAATCACCCTCGGGTGCACGTCCTCGGATTCCAAAAAAATTCGAAGATAAAATTTACCCATGACACCACAAACTCAAATATATAATTTATTCCAAATTCCACGTCCAATTTCGTGGTCAAAATTCAAAAATATCCATTTCTAGGTTTTCTACTAAAATTCCAAATTTCTACAAATTTTCAAGTCTAAATCCATATATAATCCAAGTATTTAACTTGCAATAGGTGGGAATCGCTTACCTTGACATAGATGACGAAAATCTCCCTTCCAAGAGCTCCAAAAATCACCCAACCAAATGGAAAATGGGAGAAAAATAGCCAAATCTCGTTCTTAAAGAAACACACTGCCCAGCGATATCTCGCACCTGCGAAATAGTAGCCGCACCTGCAGGCGCCGCTTCTGTGACCACGCCTCCGCATCTACGGAACTCACCCCAAACACAAGGACTCGCACCTGCGGAAATATTCCCGCTTCTGTGACATCGCAGGTGCGAGCTTGCTTCCGCTATTGCGCCTTCTTCCGCTTCTACGCCCCACACTTCGCTTTTGCGCTTGCACATATGCGGCCAAAACTCCGCACATGCGGCCAAAAACCCGCAGGTGCGGTTACACCAGGTGACAGCGGCTTCAGTATTTCATAAGGCAAAATTCGATCCGTTAACCATCCGGAATCCACCTGAGGCCCCCGGAACCTTAACCAATTATACCAACATCTCCCAAAACACATTACGAACTTAGTCGAGGCCTCTAATCATACCAAACAATATCGAAAATACAAATCACCCTCCAATTCAAACCTAATGAACTTGAAGCTTCAAACTTCTACCTTCGATGCCGAAACCTATCAAATCACGTCCGATTGACCTCACAGTTCCAACTTTCGCCAAATTACCCCGAAATGACCTACAGACCTCCAAATCCACATCCGGACGTGCTCCCAATACCATAATCACCATACAGAGCTATTCCCAGACTCGTAATCCCAAATGGACATTGATAACATTGAAATGCACTTCAACCCAAATTTATTAAATTCTTCCAAAATGCCAACTTCCACAATAGGCGACGAAACGCTCCTAGGTCATCCAAAACCCGATCTGGACATACACCTAAGTCCAAAATCACCATACGAACCTGTTGGAACCTTTAAATCTCAATTCCGAGATCGTTTACTTAAAAATCACACTTTAGTCAATTCTTCCAACTTAAAGCTTCCGAAATTAGAATTTCCTTTCCAAATCAACTCTGAACGTCCCGAAATTCAATTCCGGCCACGCGCACAAGTCATAATACCTGAAATGAAACTACTCAAGGCCTCAAACCGCCGAACAATACGCTGGAGTTCAAAACGACCGGTCGGGTCGTTACATCAACTATACTAATCTTTGAATAGTATAAGCTAGAAGATAAAGTTGGTAACTTTTCTACAATGCACTTTCGACCAGAAATATTCTTTGTAATAGAAAGATATTTCACATTCATTTCATCTATTATCTCAACATGATACCTATTTCGGCGGATATCTATTAAACACAACAAGTTTTTTCGTGACTTAGAGGAGAACAATGCATTGTCTATAAATTATTTTGTTCCCTTAGACAGAAATATAGTGGGTCTTTCGGGGCCTTCAATCAAACTTATATTACTAGAAATTGTTGAAATATTTGCCTTTTCCCTATGCAAATAAGAAAAGTATTTTTGATCTTTGAATATGGCATGAGTTGTTCCACTATCAAATATACAAATATATTCATGATTGTTCTTTGATCCAAACATAATTTGAGAATTATCTATATTGTTCATAATGACATAAACAAATATACTATAGTAAACATCATTATCAAAGCATAACTTTTATTTATGTACAACAGTTACATAACTATACTATCCATTAAGAACAACAAAAATTAAAATATTTGCATTTCTACAGATTCATCACCGATCACATGACTTGTTTCTCCTTATGGGAGTGTGATCCACACCCAATCCACACTCTGTTGCACCCTATTTTGCATTGGTCAAAACAAGGTTCAACTTGTAGTTTTTTTGTTGTTGATGAAAGAGAGTCGCCACCTAATATTTAAAGGTATACTAGGGTATTTATTCAATTTCTAAGTCATATTCTTTATGGGTCTGCTAACCGGTGATATAATGGATAATGGTTCTTGTTCTTCTAAGGGGAAGGTGTTAGGCACCTCTTAAAATCTACCTAAGGTAGCTTCATAGGACTTAGACTAGATTTAGAATTATTTATACTATGCCTTGACTAGTGTTTTAAAGCTTACCATACATTAGGGCATAATTCCTATGTGGGAGGAGTGTAGTTTCAAAAGGGATGGATTTAAAGAAGGGTTTTTAGAAAAATGACGTTAGTGCATATGTGCTTAAAGAACTTAAAAGAGTGTATAGGGTGTTTGTATTTAAGAAAAATATGTAAGAAAGAGAACTAAATTAAAACACTTGTTCCTAAAGCATGGTGGTGCGTATTGTTCTAATGGGGGATAAAGGGTACTCTATGAGTAGGCCTAAGATGTACCTTGATCTTTAGACTCAAAGAAAAAACTATTTTGAAACTCCTTTTGGAGCAACATCACTTGATTTTTTCGAAATGATTTGGTTTAATTTTTTGAAGATCAAACTTGCGATTCAGTTTTGGTTTTTCTTTTTGAAAGAGGAGCTGCCATTTCTTACGAAGCTTTGGGCTTCAAAATCTTTAAGACAAGTTAGCAAAAACATAGCAGAATGATTTATAATTGACGAATGTGGGATTGGTTACTAACTAATACTTCTTTTATTCCTATGTTATTTAAGGCTTGCCTAAGTTTTGTATGACTTAAACTATAAAATAAAGCATTCAATCCAATATATAATTGTTGTATATATGTGAGGTAAAATAACAACAAGGATGCAACAAAGTGAGACAAGACAGTAAAACTAATGTAACGAAGCAGTAAATAATAAAGGAGTTTAGAGGGAGAGGATTAGACTATGGTATTTGGGCCTCAAAGAGGCAGGCCTAACAGTAATAGAGACGGCGACAGTTGACTTTGAATTTCCAAAAAATACAACAATGCTGGACTTGGGCCTGAATTCCTCAAGAATTCAGCAGGCCCAAATAAATGTACATGTTCAAAGAAAAAGAAAAAGAAGGTCATTAGATACACATTCTATATGTTCAACCATGCATGGCACATATAAGCAAATGATTGGAGTAGAATATGACAAACTATCAATACTCAGATACCATGAGAACTTATACTAATATGGTGTTTATATATGCTAAATAATTTATATTGAAAATATTTCGTTGTCATTAAACACTAAACCCAAAGAGAATAACAAGTGTCAATGAATTAAGGGCTAATAAGAGAGTTTCACTCAAGGTCGATGCCCCATTTGAATCCCCCGACACTTCAAAGTTCTCAAGGGTCTCAAGGCCCAGAGCAATGCTCGTGCCGGAGAGAGTTGCCTAACATAGAGTTAAACTCTACTCCAAAATACTCATAACCACTAACGACTTATTTTTCTCCATAGGTTTAAGTGCCAATGAGGCTCTTTCAATGTAAACCAACTATCACGATACCCCTACCACAAAAGTATACTTTCTCTTGGTAGAATAACATAAGGACACATAAACAATTTTTTATTATTTATAACTATATCTCCAATACTAAATGGAACACACATTAACAAATCCGAAGGTCAGATTCCAAACACACATAGAGATAGGAATACTATGATGTTAATGCCAAAAGAACCAAACACATAGAGGCATGAATACTATGATCTCATCTAAAAGAGCACACAGTTCAGATATGCAGCAATTCAAATGCCTCTGTCTTAGCAGACTAATCACAGTTTGGTTAGCCTAGGTCTTACCACTAGCACACACATAGGTTAACAATATTGCTTGGAACTATTTAAAGCGTCAATAAAGGTTCAGACAATCAATAATTGTTAGCAAACTCTACAGGTGTTATTAAAGATACAAGAATATTATCTGAACTCTTAGCATGACTTCAGGTTTACAGATTCAAACATGGAACTCCCAAAGGTGCTCAACATGATCATATCCTTATAGCAATATTAACCTTAAGTAAACCATTATGTCCAAGAAGTAATAATAAAGAGCTTCTCATAGGATTTATAGACCAGTTCAGTTCAGACCCAAAGCTTTGAGCTTGAGTAGTGAAATCACTCAGAAAGGAAGAGAGGAAACCAGAAATCAGTAAGGAAGCCTAATTATTTATGAAATCTTAGTGTTGATTTTGTGTTCGTGTTGGATCTAGTCTGATGATAGTATTGAAGGCTCCTTTTATAGTGGCATTCAATGCCTCTAGGGTTCAACAAGATTTAAAATTATAGTGGAAGATGACGATGAGCCAATGATGATAGTAGAGAGGGTAAAATCAAAGTGAATCGGGGTGAATCTGAGAAAAAAATGAATGAGAGTCTTACCTGAGTGCACGAAAGCCGTTACAAATGAAGAATCCATCGGATAAAGATTGAAGGTCCAGAGGTCATTGCATTTGACCTTCAGTTCAGAATAATCATCATGAGGAGATCATGCATGCTCTAATTTGGTCATAACATAAGAAAATATGAGGACTTGAATTTTCATCTTTGTGTTTAGATCAGAAGACTTGAGATTTTGAATCTCTATGACAAAACGAGAAAGCGACAACGAGAATCACGGATAAGGAAGGATAAGGAACGATTCTAGGTCAAGATTTGTGACCTTGAACAAATTTGTGCAAGGTTTGTGATTGATTCCTCCATGGCAGGTTGAGAGAGTTTAGACAGGAAAAGGAAAGAGAGGCAACAGAGTCAATAGAAAATGATTCTAGGGTTTGAGAGATTGGAGGGGGGCTGTCTCTAGGTTAAATTTAGGAGATAAAATCTAGTCCGTTGATATTTGAGATCAACGGTCTTGATAATTTGAGATTATACGTGTTTTATGGACGAAATGTGAGAGCCGTTAGATCCCTTGGTTTCAATGGCTAAGATTAAGCTCGTTGGGGTTATTAAAATTAAAAGAAAAATATAGACAAATTCAGAATCGTTGATATGTGGGATGGACAACTCAGATCAGTTATGTTTCTTTTGTGAGGGGATGGGAAATACGACATGCCATGCTGTGATTGGTTCAGATATGATGGCAAGGATTGCCAAAGTGGAAAGAGAGAGATTGTTTGCACTTGGTATTTCCGGATTAGGCTTGGGTGTTGTGAAGGAGATGATTTAAAGAATGACCAATTGGTCTTTAATAGAGAATTGCAATTATAGCCTTTAGCCTCTTTTGATCCCTTCTATAATTAAATTAAATAAACTTAATAATTTTCAATAAAATGTAGTAAAACTTTAATTATTATATACATCGCTAACTATTGTAATTAATTATTATAAATACTTCATTTTTAGCATTAATTCCAAAGTATTAACATATTAGTCTAGTTAACTAGAAATTAAGGAGTAATTTGTCAAATTAATTACAAGGCCTATGTATTATACACACACACACACACACACACATATATATATATATATATATATATATATATATATAAAAGTTATTTTAATAATCTTAAAATAGTAAGTATATTTGTAATTATATAATACTAATGTTAGGTGATTAATTTTAAAATGCATAATTAATTAATTCGTATAAATAAGTATTTATTACTAGAAAATACTTTCGAAATATTTATTATAAATTATTAAGTATAAGTAAATTAATTTTAAAGGGAGTGTCAAAATTGACCGTCAACAGCTGCCCATCTTTTACCGTAGACGATGAAAGAGTTTTCGGGCAAAGAAATTGAACCAAAACTAATTTTTTCCTAACTTTAGGCATGCATTGCAGGAGTGGCATGAAGATTATGAGCTGCAGGATTGGGAGTTAAGGAAGATTCTGGGAGAATTTTGAGAAGAAATTTGGAGAGATTGGGGTCGAATTCTAGCTTTGAATTGCTTACATACCTCGGGCTTAAGGAGGATCAAGACTCATGTAGTTTTGGAGCGAAGATTTTTGAGGAAGCGATGCTTGCAAGAATTGCACCAGTATCGTATTATAACGATACGGCGAGACGCAAGATTGAGCACTCATGATAGCTTGAATTTTGCGGCTTGATTTGAAGGATTTTAAAATTTTGAGTTTCACTGTTGTTTTGTGCTCGAACATTGATCCTTGGCCCGCTAGTGGGTTTGATGTCCCCCATAGCATTGTAGTTTGGTGTGCTGCTTAGAAAAGAGTTCCACGTTGCGGTGTTTGTTCCTCCAAAACAAATAAAATACACACATACCAATATATTGCAATGAAGAATATATTAAGATGCGATATAAATGATGCAGGAATGATGATGCCTGACTGCGGCGAGCTGTTATTTGGGATCGAGATGATGGGATACTTGATCTTGACTCGATTTGTTATCCGGGTTGTGTATTGTTCCGCAGCTGTTGGAGCATTTGAAAATTGTCTCCGCTTGTTGGGAGAGCTTGATTTGTAGAGTACGTCTCCGCTTGTTGGGAGAGCTTTGCACTGAGAATATCTCTGCTTGTTGGGAGAGCTTGATTTGTAGAGTGCATCTCCGCTTGTTGGGAGATCTTTGCACTAACATGTTAAGTAGTCTACGTTTGGGAGTGATTGATTAAAGCCATAATCATGCTTGAAGCTGCATGAGCAAAATGTCAAAACATTCAAAGTAATAGTAAAGAAAATAAAAGCATGCCCAAGAGATACTCTTGACTGCAAAGCTAAGTTGCGGCCATCGATTGATAGAACGTCGGTGACGAGGTTTGCCACTGTCTATTCTGGCATCCTTTGCGACTGAGCGGCGATGCGAATTGTTTTGTTAACATAGTGCAGTTTTCTATATACAAGGCTCTGATTGGCGAAGCCGACGTTCAATTTGTATAGGGCGCTCCGATTGATTGAGCTGACATCTTGCTATATACAGGACTTCAATTGGTAAAGTCGATGGCTCGTTTGTACAAGGTTCTCTGATTAGTTGAGCAGGCAATTTGCTGTATACAGGGCTTCCATTTATGAAGCCAAGTAGTCTGTTTTGTACAAGGTGCTCCGATTGTTTGAGCAAGCGGTTTGCTATGTACAAGATTTTTCCTGTGTCAGCGGTCCGACCCCGAGGTACCTGCAAAGGATTCAATGATTAGCCCTAGTTGTACCAGAGAAATTCAAGTAAAGGAGAAAAGAGATAATCTTAGGCAAGTGGCGGATCCGTCATTTTCCCTAGTGGTCTTAATGCTTCCTTGCTCCATATTGACCCTGCACTCAAAGAAAACAATTCTTAGTGGGGGCGGGTGATCACGTCCAAAGCACACCTCAATTGTGATATGAAACGATCGTATGTAATAATAGAAACCCAACTAAGAGTTGGGGTCGAATTCACAGGGAGCTAAGATGAGAGTTAGGGATATATATTTCAATTTGCGCAATTGTATTATCTAGATTGCACTTCCACAACAAATATTTGTTTTCTATTTCTAGTGTTACTCTAATGATTGCAAAATAAAGAAAGAAGAATAGAGATAATTATTTTTAAGATTTTTCCAAATGGATAAAAAGTCGAGGGTTGTGACCATGACCTAGGTGTCTACCTAATGGGATAAAGATTTTAATGCTTGTTTTGTCGATTGGGGTGTATTGTAGCTCTCAACTTTTAATTACCCACTCAATACCTCTCGGTCAGAGAATGGTTTTGCCCAATTTGGCTTTCTCAAGACCAAATGGTATCACCCAAAATAGTTGATAAGAGCTGAAGTCGGGTTATTGCTATCTCTAGGTTGAACTCTTTAATTGGGTTCATCAATCTCTCAATTGACCCAATTCCTTGTTAGCCTAGTTATCCTAGACTAGGTCCCTCTTTCTCAGGTAGAGAATAAGTCAAATAGGAATGAATCAATATTTCCAACTATTAATTCTAAAATTGAAGTATGAACTAAGCTAAATAATCAACACCCAATCATAAACAAGCATAAAATTAATCACCCATAAGGTTTACACACTAGGGTTGGGTCACAACCCTAGTAAAAATCTAGCCACTCATTATGGGATTTGAAGAAAATAAATATGAAAAGCTAATTAAACTCATAATGGAAGGTTAAAATGATGAAATCTAATGTTAAAACTTCCTAAAATAGCAAAGAGTACACGAGCTTTCTATGTTCAAACTTGACCTAATTTTGTAAAACTCATCTATTTATACAAGGTTGAAAATCTCGGACAAAAATACCCCTTAGGAGGTTCTGCGGCCGCACAATTTTATGTGCAATCCTCAAATTTCTTCATCTGGCAGGAACTGGAGTTCTGTGGCCGCATATTTCTTAACTGCGGCCCGAGGCATTCTTCTGCGGCCGCACATTTTTGGACTGCGGTCGTAAGGCAACACTTATGCAGTCCACAAAATTACGACTGTAGCCGCAAGGCACTCTTCTGCGGCCGCACAAATCTTGTGCGGTCCGAAATTCACAGAAACTCCTAGACTTTATCTTTTTGCATTCTCTCTTATCTTTGACTCTTAGCCTAGCTTTAAGGTCGCACAATTCACGTGTAATCCGTACTTTGTGCAGATGTCTGCTAGATTTTTCCTCTTTGTTTGCGGCCGCAGATGGAATTCTGTGGTCCACAATTCCTTCTGCGGCCGCAAAATTCCTTTTGCGGAACGCACATTTGTGTTTCTGTGCATTTTATTGCCTTGTGCTTCGGACATCTCCTTTTTTTAGTCGGATTTAATCTCAGGAGACCAACTTTCAGCATTCATGCAATTTTGTATAATTTCATTAGTTTCAGGAACACAATTCAATGATTTTAGACTAAAACTAAAGCTAAAAGGCACTAATAAGCAGTAAAAATTCCCACTTATCAACTCCCCCAAACGTAAGTCTTTGTTTGTCCTCAAGCAAACAAATTAGTTCCTACCTCCAAAAGTTAAAGGTCATTTCAGCGAGTCAAAGGTGAGTCATCCACACATCAGTTGGGACCAACAATTACCCACATTACTCATGTATTATCAACAAGACGACAAGTTAAACATCCATGCACATATAGTTCTAATGTGACATTTGATCTTCAAGAATTGACTTTACTCATCAAGCACTCTTCCTCTATCATGTAGTTCATGGTGGACTCCAAACTCTTCCTCCTCTACTTCCCATTTGCCTTGCTCACTTAAGAAATTTAGCACTCAATCCAAAGATTTATGAAAGGTTCACTCATCTCTCTCAAGATAATGTCGCAAGTACGACTTCAAGTACCATAGGCTTGCCCCTCATGTAGATCGCCAATAATATAAGCTCACTCGGCTTGAAATCAAGTAGAACTTATTTCGGGATGTAATGAAGGCTTTTGGATTAGGGTTAGATACAGTATGGGTGAGTGGTTTCACCTTTCCTTAAGCACTCCATTTTTCATTTCTCAGCTCACACTTTGCCAATTCTTTGTGGCATTTTGTTTTTCTTGGGGACTAGAGAGACTTAACATCACTCTTTCTTGATCATTATATTCATTTTATCCCTCTTTGATTTCTCCATATTTGGGATCATTACCTCTCTTTGAATCCCTCCAACTCTTTCACTTATTCATTTTTTTTTCTTTTTGTTCTTTTCTTTATCTTGCCTTTCCTTTTCATTATTTCTTTTCTCTTTTTTTTGTGACTTGATACCCTTTTCAAGTTCATATTCTCTCCCCCAAACTTACGTTTTAGCCATTTGTTTCCCAAGAGTGTTAAGAAAAGCTCGGCTATCAAGAGAGGGTCACGACAAAACGGGTAAAGGCTTGTAACATAGTTATCAAATGAGAAAGGCTCGAGGCTCAAAGGGGTTGACTAAGGATAACAACATTGGTAGAAAATAGAAAACTCAAACGGCCAAGGAAAACCTACATTCACTTCTCAAGCCAAGCAAAACTTAAGATTTTGCCTTAAAATATATTCGGGGCAAGTTCTAGACCTTTCGCACGGGTACTTGGACTAGCAACAAAGCATTTCACCCCTCACACAACTGGATTGTTAAAGATGATAGAGTTGAGGTCCCACCATGACCACATTCAAGATTGAAAATCACTATGGTTCAAATAAACCACTCGATGGTTGCCAAAGTCAACACAAGAGTCACAAAGTCACTAACTAGAGCTATTTATTTCAAAAACCTTAATTCTAACAATAAGTACGTAGTTAAGTGTGTTGGTACCAATTGAAGCATGTTCGACTCTTCGAGCATGACTTAATTAGGTCTTTTTATTAATTACTACTACTATTATTACCTAAAAACTAAAAATGGGTCCATTCTGTTAAGAAGATTGCCATGCCATCCTTCGTTGGGAAGAGTCACCCGGTTCACACAACAACTACCTTGGGAAAGAACCATGGCATTAAGAAAACCAAAGTCTTATTATCCACTATAACATAAAAAGAAGCTATTAAATCAAAAGAATATGCTACTAACTCAAACTAAGACTAACAAAGGAAGATAAATAAAGAAGCTAATAAACAAAAACTACTAAATACACATAATGAGAAAAAAAAAGAGAATATATATATAATAAGAAAGAAAAAGAAAATAATATCAAGTTATTATAGGCCAAATGTCTCAAAATGTACCAAATATGATCAATAAACTCCACCACCCCCTCCCGAATAAAGATAAGCATTGTCCCTAATGCTTAACAAAATAAAAGTAAAAAAGGGGAAAGAGTGAAGAAAACTTCCTACGGATCCTTGGACATCTCTGTATCCCCAGCAATGTCACCGCCCTCAGTCTCATCCAACTGAATCTCATGATGCTCAACTCTGGGCATGACTGGGTTGGTGAACATCTGACGCACTGCCTTGACAATGTCGGATGTAAGGTCTAGCTCCTTAGACTGGCCAGCTGGTGCCACCGGTGCTGATGGTGCTGCAAGATCTGGGCCTGAAGGGTGTGGTTCAATCAACATGTCAAAGGGGATATCTCCGGCTATAGCAGGCTTGGTCACCTGTATTCAGAGCTTATCCACTGACTTCTTGCTAGCCTGGGACTTTCTCATCTTCTTTATTTCTTTTCCCAACTCTTCGGTCACTAGCCCGTGTTGTACCAAGGTAGCCATGATAATGTTTTAGTTCTCTAGGATCTTCTTCAATGTCTCCTCAACTGTCGGGGGAAATTGAGGTGCCTGAATAGTAGACTATGCTGCAACAGTACTGGATAAGTCATACATCTTTGCAGTTGATGTCTGCATTCAGTTGTTAAGGCTCGCCAATGTCTGGGAGACCCGTAGCGTATAAAGTTGGACAGTAGGCATAGGCACCGGCTTCAAATATGAGGTGGAAGTTATGGCTGGAACTAAAGTAGGGACTGAAGATGATGGTGGAGGCATAGCTGAGGCACTAGAGGAAGGCTCGACTGTAGTGGATGGAACATCAACTGCCTCCGCAACTACCACAACTAGTTCATCAGACTGGCCTGTGGTGGTAGACGGATGACCTTTTCTCTTTGGGTTGTTCGCATTGATAAGTGAGTACCATGAGAAGGGCTTCTTCGGACTCACCTTTGGAACAAAATCCCTTGGTTCCACCCCCGCATCCATAAGATACTTTGTAATGGTGTTGGGGTACGGGTAGGAAGAGTTATCATATCGGGCAATCACTAAGATGTTGACCGACATCACAGCACCCACATTGATAGGGTACCCGACCATAATAGAGGCAACTAAGACTGCCCGAGGAATCGGCAAGTGAGTCTCATTTTGACTTGGGTCCAGTCTGTTGCAGACAAATGATTGCCACCCTTTTGCTTCGAAGCTTAGTGTGCTCCTTTGGATAGGAACCCCAGCGGTGATCCATGGTGGTGGTGGTCTTGGTGCAGCTAGAATCTCCACTAACCAAGGACGAACTGCATCCCCAAGTGCACACTTTTCCAGGTATTCTTTTGGCTCGACATCATCAAAGCCCAAGTATGTGTTCAGGTATTCTTTTGGCTCAACAGCATCAAAGCCCAAGTATGTGTTCAGGTATTCTTTGAGGTTTCGTACTTTTGTCACTTTTGTCCCCTTTTTGATATGTGCCACATTGGCGTAGAATTCCCGGACAAGGTATTCCTTATCATCCACCACACTCTGGGTAAACCACATCCATCCTTTAAGTTCTCTAAACTTCCTCAGCACGGTCGGGTTGTACCTCTCTAAATCTGTTAGTAAGAACTGTCACTTAAGTGAAAGCTGCTAGGATGATGAATCGGTCCTCCCAACACTCTTTCTTCTTTGTTCTTTCAATCCTAGCATTTATGGCATCTCCCCCTACCATCATCAGGTATGTCTTGAATGGGTGTATCCTATGTCATAGGAACTGGTGCTGCTGAAGGCTCATAAGCCTGACTAGCACTTTCCAATCCCTCAAAAGTGCGGTGGGATGAGGATGGCTTGTCCCTAAGTTGAAGTCTTCCTGGCGGTCTGGACTGTACTATCGATTGTTCCTGAATAGAGGCTGAGGTTTCCTCTGATATGTCCCTAGACTGAGCGTACAAACTCGTCTCGGAGAGATATGCACCTCTCCCTCGCCCGACTGTTGTCTTTTTTCTGATTTCTTTATGTTGGCATGAGGTAAAGCTCTTTTGCCTCGTCCCCGAACAGGTTCACCCCTCCCTCTAGAAGTGTTGACTCTGCCTCTAGATCAAACCATTGTCTGTATCAAGAAAAGGAGGTTGTTAGTTGTAATTCAATGTTCAGGCATACATAAGAGATATGCAAGAATACACTAGAAAACACATTGAGGGTCACAGACACAGTATGCTTTCATGGTAAGGATCTGCGGTCAGCACAATTTTCTTTCGGCCGCAGATGAGGCTTTGCGGACAGCACAATTAAGCTTTACAGTCGCAAAAGTAAAGTGCATTCCGCACAATTGCACTTGCAGCCGCATCTCAAAAACCCAAAACATGCCAACTCTCCAATGACAGAGAATTGGCTGATGTGCGATCGCAACATGATTTCTAAGGTCCGCACAATTAAATCTGCGAACGCACATTGGAGTCACAAAGTGTAGACTCTCTGTTGATAGTGAAAGGGCTGTTCTGCGGCCGCAATGGGAATTCTGCGGTCCGCATAATTTTCTTGAGGACGCAGACCCCTTCTTCATCAATGAAACCCTAAATCACTTTCTGCGGACCGCACAATTAAACCTGTGGTCACAAAATTCAAAAAGACACGAACAATCTAGTATTTCTGTCTAGGTTTTGCAATTCTTGTGCAAATTTTGACATGGTAACAACATAAAGGCATGAAAATACATTGACCCAGTCCCCATAGAATATGTACTAGTTAACCCACTACAGATTTACCCCCACATGAATGCACAATTGAATTCTATTGACAAATGGTCTAAAATGACTAAAACTCTACAAATTAAAAGAAAAGATTAATAATAAATTGAAGCATACTAAATGAATGAGTGTGAAGAGTGACTGATCAAAGATGTTGTATGTGTGTACAGACAGATTCACCAAGAAATTTCAAGAGAGTACTATGTTTGTGCTCAGAGAGGGAAATAAAACGTAACAGTTACCCTTAGCCCTCTATTTATACTACTTGGTTTTCTAAGGGAAAAAGGGGTGAGTGCGGGCGCACAATTTAATGTGCGGTCCACACTCTGTTACCTGGGGCTTCATTTTTGGTGCTCCATCTGCCGTCCGCAAAATTCTACGTGCGACAGCAGATTTCCTCTTACGGTCGTACATTGACCCTTTCTCTGACAGACTAACTTCAGAGAGTTTGCATTTTAAATCCTCCATTTGTGCGGTCTGCAAGGTAATTATGCAGTCGCAATGCTCTTTTGCTACAACACTCCAAATTGTGCGGTCCGCACTTCTTTCAATACTTAGCCTCATTTTTGTCCACAATTCCTGTAAGTTACACTCATCCCTGTTGCACACTTCAAATCAATCGCACAAAAATAACACCTAACTACAAAAGAAAAATATACGAAAGGAAAAGAAACATGGGTTGCCTCCCAAGAAGCGCCTGATTTAACATCGCGGCACGACGCAAATACCATCAATAGAAATGGATAACCGCCAAGACTTGGCCATCTCCAACTCTTCCCAAATAGTGCTTCACTCGGTGACCATTGACTCGGAATACTTCACTATTTTTTTTCTTTAAGTCCAATGCACCAAAAGGTGTCACACCCACAATTTCAAAGGGACCACTCCATTTAGACTTTAGCTTTCTGGGAAACATCCTCAACCTTGAGTTGAACAACAATACGAGATCGCCCATCTTGAACTCTTTTTTCCAAATGTATTTGTCATGAAGATAATTCATCTTTTCTTTGTACAAGGTTAAACTTGTGTAGGCATAGTACTGAAATTCATCCAATTTATTCAAATGTGCAACCCTCAAGTTAGCGGCTACATCTCAATCAAGATTCAACTTCTTTAGAGCCCACATAGCCTTGTGCTCAAGTTCCATTGGAAGATGACAAGCTTTTCCGAACACCAATCGGTACGAAGATATTCCGATAGGTATTTTGTAAGTCGTCCGATAAGCCCATAATGCATCATCAATCTTCTTGGACCAATCCGTCCGGTTAGCATTCACTATTTTGGACAAAATACTCTTTATCTCCATGTTGGAGACTTCCACCTAACCGCTAGCTTGTGGATGATAGGGAGTTGTGACTTTATGAGTAACATTATACTTGACCCCCATCGCTTATAATAGCCCGCGGAGTACCAAACCTTGTGACAATATTATTTTTCAAGAACGCCACCACACTTCTCGCTTTATTGTTGGGTATAGCAATGGCATCCACCCATTTGGACACATAATCCACCGCGACCAAGATGTATGTGTTTCCACAAGAACTCACAAAAGTACCCATGAAGTCAATACCCCACACATCAAAAATATCAATCTCCAAAATGGTGGTGAGGGGAATTTCATTTTTCTTTGAGATTCCACCGGCCCTTTGACATTCATTACATCTTTTTACGAAATCACTAGCATCCTTGTAAAGAGTGGGCCAATAGAAACCACAACTAGGCACTTTGGTTGCCGTTCTCGCTCCACCATGATGACCACCATATGGCGAAGAATGAGAAGCCCCAAGAATTTCACCTTGCTCTTCTTCCGGTACACATATTATAATCACCCCATCCATACAAATCCATAAAGGGTATGGTTCATCCCAATAATAATCTTGACAATCCCGTTTGAGCTTTTTCCTTTGGTTTGAAGAGAACTCATCCGGGATGATACCACACAAAAGAAAATTTGCTAGATCAGTGAACTATGGAACCTCTTTCATTGAAATAGCCAAGAGTTTCTCATCGGGGAAGGAGTCATTGATTTCAAGGCCATCATGCGGACTCCCCTCCTCCTCTAAAAGAGATGAGTGGTCTGCCACTTAACTTTCACTCCCTTTTCTATCTTGGATATCAATATCAAAATCTTGCAACAAAAGCACCCATCTCATCAACCAAGCTTTGGAATCTTTATTTCTCATAAGATAACGAAGCACCGCATGATCTGTGTGGACAATAAGTGTTGCACCCATCTAGTACGGGCGGAATTATCAATTGCAAACACAATGGCAAGGAGATCTTTCTCCATAACGGTATAGTTGACTAGGGAACTATTCATGGTCTTACTAGCATAGTAAATCGGGTGAAAAATCTTGTTGATGCGTTGCCCCAAAATAGCCCCAACCGCTACGTCACTTGTATCACACAGGTTCAAAAGGGACACTCCAATTTGAAGCGGTGATGATGGGAATAGTTGTCAACTTGAACTTTAACAATACAAAACTCTCATGCAATTATCATCGAATTTGAACTTGGCATCCTTCTCAAGAATTTTGCACAATGGGTTCACCACATTAGAGAAATCTTTGATGAAACGTCGGTAAAACTCCGTGTGTCCTAAGAAACTCCGCACACCCTTCACCGAAGATGGGGGTGGAAGTTTATAAATCACCTCTATCTTTGCCTTGTCAACTTTAATTCCATTCTTTGAGATTCTGTGGCCAAGGACAATGCCTTCCTTGACTATGAAATGACACTTCTCCCAATTGAGCACCAAATTTGTTTCTCAATATCTTGTTAGCACTATATCTAAATTTGCAAGATAATCATCAAAAGAATCTCCAACCACCGAGAAGTCATCCATGAAAACTTCAAGGTAATCCCCCACTATGTCCGTGAAGATAGCCACCATACACCTTTGAAAAGTCACTGGTGCATTGCACAAACCAAATGGCATCCGCTTAAAGGTGAGAGCACTATAGGGACATGTAATGGTTGTTTTCTCTTGATCCTATAGAGCAATAAAGATTTGGTTGTAGTAAGTAAGCAATAGAAATCACGGTCGGCCAATCTATCAAGCATTTAATCTAAAAAGGAAGTGGGAAATGATCCTTCCTTGTGACTTTGTTAAGCTTGCAATAGTCCATACACACTCTCCAACCGGTCACCGTTCTTTTAGGAATCAACTCATTCTTGTCATTAGTGACCACCGTCATGCCCCCCTTCTTCAGGACACATTGAACCGGAGAAGTCCACGAACTATCGGAAATGGGGTAAACAACCCCGGCATCCAACCACTTGACAATCTCCTTTTTTAACTTCTTGCATAGCCTCATTGAGTCTCCTTTGATGTTCAATATATGGCTTGGCACCTTCCTCCAATTTGATCTTATGCATACAAAATGCAGGGCTTATCCCCTGAATATCTGCCAATGTCCACCCAATAGCCTTTTTCCTCTTTTATAGCACCGCCAATGTAGAATCTACCTGAACGTTAGTCAAACAAGAGGATAGAATAACCGGTAAATTAGAACAAGGGCTAAGAAATTCATACCGAAGATGTGGAGGCAATGAATTCAACTCCAAGGTAGGAGGCTCATCAATGGAAGGATTTGTAGGAGGAGTTGTCCTATTTTCAAGATCCAAAGATAGTTTTCGGGGCACATAATTGTACGACCATATTCCTTGCAAAGAGTTCACACATTCCATGAAGCCATCCATCTCGTCATCATCAAAGTTGAGCAAGACGACCTCCAACATATCACCAACATTGATTGTGGCACTTGTATTATCAACAATAACATCGGTCACCAAGTCCACAAAAGAACACACCTCGTTGCTATTTGGTTGTCCCATGGACTTACACACATGGAAAACCACTTGTTCATCACCCACCTGGAAGGTGAGTTCTCTGGCTTCAACATCACAAAGAGCCTTCCCCGTAGCAAGGAAAGATCTTTCAAGAATAATCAACACCTCATAATAGACTTCACAATCTAGAATGACAAAATTCGCCGGAAGAAAGAATTTGTCATCACGAATCAAAAAATCCTCAATCACTCCCAAAGGTCTCTTTATAGTTCGATCGGCCATTTGCAATCTTATAGAGGTGGGTCTTGGTTTCCCAATTCCTAAGGTCATGAAAACTGAATAGGGCATCAAATTGATACTTTCCCCAAGATCACAAAGAGCTTTAGCAAACTCGACATTTCCAATTGTACAAGGAATCGTGAAAGCATCGAGATCCTCCAACTTAGGAGCCATTGAATGCACAATTGCACTCACTTGATGAGTGACTTTGATAGTTTCAAAATTCATTGACCGCTTCTTCGTCACGAGATCCTTCATAAACTTTGCATAACTGGGCATTTGTTCCAAAACTTCAACTAATGGCACATTGATCGAGAGGCTCTTCATCATTTGAATGAACTTTTTCAATTGATTCTCGCCATTTTGTTTGGCAAGTCTTTAAGGGTATGGAGGTGGAGGCTTAGGCAATGGTGCCTTAGCCTTTTGCACTACTGGCTCCGGTAAGTCAATAATGTGATCCCTAGACGGGTTCACCTCCTCTTGAGTCACTTCCACACTATCATCAATATCAATCTAAACTTCATCATTTTATTGCACCACATTGTTCGGGACCTCTTCTTCTTGTACCACTTGTTCATCATCCACACGTTGCTTTTGACTTGAGGTGGGTGCATTCCCACCTCTTCCACTTCTTGTAGTAACGGCCATGTGATGACGTCCAAATCCACTACTAAAAAGTAAATGGACACGGTTGTATACAATATAATTTACCCAACTATGAACCGAGGTCGAATCCTATAGAGAACAATATGTAGGCGATTAGACGTGTAAGAGAATTATCACTTATTATGCTAAGCCAAACACTAAAAAGGGTTTTGAGAAAATATTTATGTCTAAATGCAAAAAATATAAACTAACCTAGAAAACAAGTAAAATTATCAATAGCTACAGGCATGGATATATGTAGAATTACACTAAAGTAACGATCCAATGTATTTTACGATTTTTCAAATATGAGTGAGTTTATGTTAATTAGCCTCGGGTAATAATTTTATATTACCTTCTTCCGAAGACTTACTAGACTTTATAATTAAATTATTCCTAAAATAATTAAGATATTAAGTAAACCCGATGTGGCTACAAGTAGTTCAATCCTATCCCTAGGTAGAATCTATGAAGTGAGGGTTAACGCCTCAAGTTCTTGTTAATTAATCTTTCTCAACCCCAAATTATCTTTTCCAAAAGTAATTCGAAGTGAATGGGCGATTCCTAGGGTTAGCTAATCCCTTTGTAAACATTAAAAAACAAGAATAATTAAATAAACAATAATTCACTTCATAATAAATAAAAATCGTTCGATACATAAGCACAATAAGATATTTAATCCACACTTTAAATACGAATATTCCCATAAACAAGAATCAAGTGTTCGAAAAAATACTACACACTTAGATATACAATACAAAGCAAGGAAATGAATAAATGAACATAAATGAGTAAGAAATTCTCAACCAAAAGCTTCAAATCTTCAAAACCCAAGTGTGTGTACAAGAACCTTAGCTCCAAAACATGTGTTCTCTAGTCAAGAGACTAAAAATAAGCCAAAAGATGTGTTTTTCCTAAGCTAGGTCGTATATTTGTGGGTTTGGAATGGAGAAAATGTAAATTTCCAAGTCTACCCAAGTCCGAAACCCGTTGGCCGCACCTATGAAAGAATCAACGCAGATGCGGCTCCGCAGATACGAAAATATGCACGCAGATGTGAAATTTAGTAGAAGGTTGAATATTCGCATAAATGGTCCATGAAGCGCAGAAGCACATACGCAGGGGCGGATCTATTCCGCAGATGCGGATGGCCCAGCGCAGATACGATCCCAGTGAAGCTTGGCTATTCCACAAGTGCAGTGTTCTGCTCACAGATGCGAGTCCGCTGAAGTGGTAATTCTCACGCGGGTGCGAGATCACTGGAAGCAGTTTTGCAATTTTATCCCATTGGTGTCGATCTTTTATCCCATTGGTAATTCTCACGCAGGTGGTAATTCTCCACACGCGAACGTTTCTTCTTGAAAATTTTATCCCATTGGTGTCGATCTTCCAAGATGCTTCTGATAATGCGGTCGCTCGCCATTGCGACTGTGTCCTAATTCGAACTAATGCATTACAAAGGTTTCCTAAGGTTATGACTGAACACTTTCAGGTTGCCTACGTATCCAAAACGGAATCACGTCTAAATGTAGTTCGTGGATTATGATAAAATATGGTGAAGGCGACTGAGCCTGACTCAGGCAGCCTACGTATCCAAATGGAATCAGGTCAAGATGTAGTTCAATTACAATAGATGCAAAATGAAGATATTAAGAATGAAAATGGCCGGGTCTAACTCAGACTGCCTACGTATCCAAATTGAATCAGGCCAGAATGTAGCTCAATTACAAAAGACAACTGAATCCGAGGAGGATTACCTACGCATTCCTTTCTGAGGAAATCAAGTCGGCGTAGTTCGTAAGCAATATACAAAAGTGATATTTGGTTTTTCTATTACAAAAGATAAGGGGAGAGAAAAACTGAACCCTACGTGGTTTGCCTACGTATTCCTCTATGGGAAGTCAGGTTGAACGTAGTTTTGTTTCAGGAAAAACCTAGCTCTATTTGTCTTCAAATATAGTATCTCTTGATTGCATCTGAGTTGATAGGCTTCATGTTGATTCTTCCACCCATTTCCGCCAAGATTAGAGCTTCACCCAACAATGCTCGGTGAACCACGTAAGGACCTTGCCAGTTTGGTTCGAACTTTTCTTTGGCTTCCTCTTTGTGGGGAAAGATTTTCTTCAAGACGAACTGTCCCGGTGCAAACTGGCGAGGTTTTATTCTCTTATTAAATACACTGGCCATCCTGTTCTGATATAGTTGACTGTGGCATACTCCATCCATTATTTTCTCGTCGATGAGCATGAGTTGCTCCTGTTTGACCCGTATCCACTCTGCATCGTCCAATTTTACCTCTTGAATGACCTTTAAAGATGGTATTTCGACCTCTGGGGTATCACTACTTCTGTGTCATATACCAACATATACGGTGTTTCCCAGTGGACGTTCTCATGGTTGTCCGATAACCTAGTAAGGAAAAAGATAGTTTCTCGTGCCATTTCTTGTGATTGTCTACTATCTTTCGTAGAATCCTCTTGATATTCTTGTTGGCCATCTTGACTGTCCCATTCATTTGTGGTGTGTAGGCTATGGAATTATGGTGGATGATTCTGAACTTCTCGCAGATTTCTCTCATGAGGTCGTTGTTGAGTTTAGCGGCATTGTCAGTGATGATAGACTCCGGTATTCCAAATCTGCAAACAATGTTGTTTCGGACGAAATCTGTCACTACTTTCTTTGTGATGGCCTTGTAAGTAGACGCTTAAACCCATATATTGAAATAGTCAATAGCTAACAAGATGAAGCGATGCCCATTTGATGCGGCAGGTTCTATAGGTCCAATCACGTCCATGCCCCAAGCGGCGAGCGGCCAGGGTGAACCCATTACGTTTAACTCATTTGGCGGAACCCGAATGAAATCCCCGTAAATTTGGCACTAGTGACACTTCTATACGTAGCGGATACTGTCACTTTCCATAGTCATCCAAAAGTATCCAACTCTCAAAATCTTCTTGGCTAGTGTGAACCCATTCATGTGGGGTCCGCACAAGCTTGCATGTATTTCTTCAAATAACTCGATTGCCTCGGCAATATCTACACATCTCAACAAACCTAAATCTGGGGTCCTCCTGTACAAGACTTCCCTATTGAGGAAGAAGTGGTTTGCCAACCTTTTGAAGGCTCGCTTTTGACCATTAGTAGCATTCTCTGGGTATTCTCTGGTTGAAAAGAATTTCCTAATGTTGTGATACCATGGTTTACCATCTGGTACTCCATCTACATGGAAGCATTAGGCATGCTGATCCCTGATCTCTACCTCGATATGGTCGATGTAGTTCTTGTCTGGATGCTGAATCATAGATGATAGGGTTGCAAGGGCGTCAGCGAACTCGTTCTGAATCCTTGGGACATGCTTGAACTCAATCTTCATGAACTTCTTGCATAGCTCTTTCACGTAGTGCAAGTACGAAAGTATCTTGACATTCTTGGTTGATCATTCCCCTTGGACTTAATGTATCAATAGATCGGAATCCCCTATGACCAAAAGTTCTTTGATGTTCATGTCAACTACCATTCTGATCCCAAGGATGCACGCTTCGTATTCAACCATATTATTGGTACAAGGGAAAATTATCTTTGCTAATGCTGGATAGTGCTGTCCAGATTCCGAGATCAGGACTGTCCCAATTCTGACTCCTTTGAAGTTTGTTCCTCCATCGAAAAACATTCTCCATCCAAGGTACGATTCTGTAATATCTTCTCCAGCAAATAATACTTCTTCATCTTGAAAGTACATAGTAAGTGGCTCGTAATCCCCTTCCACTAGATTTTTTGTAAGGTGATCGGCTAAAGCTTGCCCTTTGATAGCCTTCTGAGTTATGTACACAATGTTAAATTCGCTGAGGAGAATTTTCCATTTAGCTAGCTTTCCGGTAGGCATCGGCTTCTAAAAGATGTACTTGAGTGGGTCGAGCCAAGATATCATATGTGTAGTGTATGCTGACATATAATGCCTTAGTTTCTAGGCAATCCAAGTCAGAGTGCAACAAGTGCGTTCTATCAAAGTATACTTGGTCTTGCATGGCATGAACTTCTTACTTAAGTAGTAGATGGCCTGCTACTTTCTCCCAATTTCGTCATGCTGTTCCAACACATATCCGAAGGCGTTACCCAAGACTGACAGATATAGTAACAATGGATTCCCGGGTTCGAGGGGAACCAGCACTGGTGGATTTTACATATATTCTTGTCAAAGGCTTTCTGGCACTCTTCTGTCCATTTTGTGGCAGTATCCTTTTTCAGTAGCTTGAAAATGGGCTCACATATTACCGTGGACTGGGCTATGAAGCGAATAATGTAATTTAATCTACCCAGGAAACTCATTACATCGTTTTTGCTCTTCAGTGGCGGCAATTCCTGAATGGCCTTGATTTTTGATGGGTCTAGTTCTATCCCCTTCCTGCTTACAATGAAGCCTAACAGATTTCCAGCGGGGACTCCGAACGCGCACTTTGTCGGGTTCAATTTCAAAATATACCTTCACGGGCTCTCAAAATATTTCCTCAGATTGTCCAAGTGCTTTGAACTCTTTCGAGACTTTATGATGACGTCATCCACATACACTTCAATCTCCTTATGAATCATGTCGTGAAAAAGCGTCGCCATGACCCTCATATAGGTGGTGTCGGCGTTCTTCAGACCAAATAACATAACTTTATAGTAGTAAACTCCCCAAGTTGTGGTGAAGTCTGTCTTCCCTACATCTTCCTCGTGCATCAAGATTTTGTGATACCCAGTGAAACAATCCACAAACAACTGCAGTCCTTTGGACTAGCTTTGTTGAGATCTCGGTAATCCACGCATATTCTGATATTTCCGTCTTTCTTGGGTACTAGGACGATATTTGCCAACCAGTTGGGATAATTGGTGGCCCTTACCACATTCGCCTCTATCTACTTGGTGACTTCTTCTTTTATCCTCAAACCTAAATCAGGTTTGAACTTTCTGGTTTCTGCTTGACCGGCAGTCTGGTAGGATCTGTGGGCAATCAATGTGAAATAATGTCGATTCTAAATACCAACATATCATCATATGATTATGCAAACACATCGGTGTACTGTCGGAGGAGCTCAACTATTTTTTCCTTCTGCTCGGCTTCTAGATGAATGTTGATTCTGGTTTCTTTCACGTCGTCTTCACTTCTAAGATTGACCACTTCTGTTTCTTCGAGGTTGGGATTCTTCTGACTCTTCAGCTATTTGATCTCCTGCGGGAGATCGTCTAGCATCATACTCCTCATAAGATGGGTCGTTGCACTCAACAGTTTTGTTACATGTCACAATTGTGGAACACGAGTTTTTAGCATTTTGATTACTGAAAAGAAAATCTAAGTATAAATGAAGCGGAAAATAAAGTTGCAATATTTTGAGAAAATGATTCTTTTTATTTCATAAAAAAGGAATGTCTTAAGCATTCAAAAGGGGCAAATGACAAAAAGGTATAGACATGGTGCAGACCTCAATTGACTGTGCGCTTTTCAAAAGAAAACCTTTACAGTTCCATGCTACCAAGACTCCCGGCGAACCAAAGATGGACTGGTGGTCCAATTCCGTAGATCTTCCCCTGGTTCGGCATCCCTAATAGTCGGTGTCTTGATGTCAGTCCCTTCACAACATTCTTCAATCATATTCATGAACAACATTCCCATCTCATCGAGGATATCATCTTCTGGTACTGAACCCCGTCCCGGACTTGAAATATGCTCTGGCACAAAAACCTTTTTCCTAGAGCTACCGGTATGAGCTTTTCCCTCCGGAGGCTGATATCCTATGTCTACCCTTCCATTCTTACCATTAGGCTCAATTCGCTCTGTAATCCCATACGACCTAGCTCCCAGCCCTGTTCATGGCATGTATCCATATTTCATCATCTCCCTCATAACCATCTTGGATCTATACAACGACTATATTCCCAAGTTGTGTTCAGTCTCTTCCATTTTGGGAGTCTGCATGATTTCCACTGCATGGAAAGCAACTTCTTCTAGCCCTTCAATGAATGGAACATCATGCTCCAAATAAGCAAAGTGACCCCACTCTCCGTGGACCACGATTACTGACATCTCCACTCAAATTTCATGCACTAGTGTAAATGGATGGGATGGCCCCTGCCATGTGTATCCAGGGCCCTCCCAACAACAAGTTCTAGGAAGAAGAGATGCCCATTACTTGAAACAATATGGGAAATTCGACCGACCTGATCTACAAGGCCAAAACAAATTCTCAAATTACATATTTTTGTGAACCGTCAAAGGCCCTCACCCTCACGTGATTTTCCTTGACTTTCCTCAAATGAATTCCTAACTCTCGTAGGGTGGAGATCAGATAAATGTTGACTCCTGACTCTCCATAGACCAACACTCGGGACACCACTTTGTCCCCACATTAGACAGTGATATGAAAAGCTTTTTTATGACTTGCGCCTTCGACATGAAGTTCGTCTCTTCTAAAAGTGATCATATTCGCTTCGACCATTTTCCAAATTGTCGCGGCCAGTGCCTTATTAGTGGTATTTCTTGGTACACTTACCCCACATAGTACTTTCAACAGAGTACTCTTTGGGCGACATTCTCTTCCAGAATATGGCGGCTTCTGGGTCTGTTACATTCCTTCTTTGAATATTCTCTCTTCCCAAGTTCCCTCGATTGACATCTTTAGGAGCGTAGCATCTCCTAGACCTAGTCATACCATGGGCTACGGCAGATTCTGTCATTTTGGCCTTACCCTTCTGCTGGTATGTCCATGGGACGGTTTTGTATTCCAAACTCTCTTCATCCCGACAGGCTATCGCTGATATGTCTAAACTGCCACTATAGGTCTCACTTGTACTGTAATAATTAGTGCCCTTTAAGTAGGGATCTTGGCGGCTTTTGCATTTCCTATAGTGATAATCGCTCCCTTAGGCCATACTCTTTGTCCAATGTGAACATGTTAACTCCCTGATTTTGATAATTTATTGCGATTCACATTGGACGGCGACAGGGTAAACTGAATGGCTCCGTTCTTGATCAATGTTCAATCTCATTTTTCAGCTTAAAACAATCTTCAGTGTCGTGACCAGGTACATTAATGGTACACGCACCTTTTAGTTGCATCAAAAATACTTGGAGGGATACTTAAGAACCCTTCCTTCAACTGGATGTATCAATCCTTCTCTTCTTAGTCTCTCAAACAATTGGGCTAGAGGCTCAGCAATCGGGGTATAATTTTTAGGACCCCTCTCTTCAAAGTTGGGACGAGGGTGTGGTGCACAAGCGGGTCGATTTTGGTGAGTAGTGGTTTGGATAGGAGCATATAGTCGTTATGGGTTCGGGTTGTTTTTGGTTCGATGAGGGTTGTGATGTGGTTAAGGATAATAATATGGTTGAGTGTTATAGACTGGAGCATAAGTGGGTGGTGGTGAATGATTGTTTGGGGAATGGAAAGTATTTCTGTGATGTGGGTTGAGTTGATAGTAAGGGATGATTATTGAGACCTTCTCTTTCTTCTTCTATCCGCTACCGATTGACCCTGATTGGATGGTCTTGCTGGCTGCTTGTAGTGCCACCATGGATTTTACTTTACCGGATTTCATGCCCTCTTCTAAGAAATCTCCCATCTTGACCAGCTCGGGGAATTTCTATCCCATCATCTCTTCAAAGTATATACCTTCCTAGGCTCTGCTGAAATACTTGGCTAATTCACTGTCGTCCAGTAGAGGTTGCACCCCAGCGGCCTCTGACCTCCACCGACGTGCATATTCTTGGAATGACTCAAATGGTTTTTTCTGCAGGTTCACCAGTATGAACTGATCGGGAGTGATATGTGTGTTGAATCGAAATCGAATCATGAAGTCCTCTACCATATGTTGTCAAGTTCTCCAATTTCGTGGATCCTGTCGAGTATACCAGGTAAGTGTTTCTCCCGTCATGCTCCTTATAAATAACTTCATCCTTAGCTTCTCATTGCACCCCACTCCGACTAACTTGTCACAATATTCCCTCAAGTGCGTGTGGGGATCACCCGTCCCTCGAAGATATCATACTTTGGAGGTTTATATCCTGATGGTATATTCACATCCAGATGAATACCCAAATCCACGTAGTCCAAACTTTCACTTCCTCGGGCAACTTGGAGGTTCTACATTTGCTTTCTCATGATTTGCAGCTCCTCGGATACTAATTCCTCTCCCTTACGCCTGGCCTCCATTTCCATCTCAGCGTATTGGTCAATCTCATAAGGCACCCTAACTATGACAGTCGCTGTAAAGGTAGGTTCAGAAATAACATATACAGGGGGGAACATACGTCTCATAGTCAGCGGTATGTACCACAGGTATATGTTGGTTAGTGGTAAAAGTGACTCTGTCACTAGGAGGGGTGCGAGTTGCATTGGTAGTGATAGGCGGGTTTTGTGGTGTCTGAACATACTATGGTACGTAGTGAGTGTGGATAGGGGGATTTGGTGGGTTTGCAGGGGCTACTGGAGGTATGACTTGAGTGGTAGGAACTAAAGTTGGGGTGTTGTTATTTTGGCGCGATGTGGAAGGAAAGTGGTCAGGAATTGAATCCAAAGAAGAAAAACAAGGCGGTTGAAGAAGCGTTGTCAGGACCAGATGTGCTAGTTCCCTGATATGTTGTACTTCCACCCTTAGAGACTCCATTTACTAGACAATCATGACCACGTGTTCATCATTCCTGGTATCGTCTTTCTCCCCTGATTGCCCCGGGCTATCAGCTATGACCAAAGGATGTTCAGTCGGGTTTTCTGCAGTTGACATCTTTCCCTTTGATCTTAGATTGTACGGTGGTTCCACTAGTTTCGATCTACACAAACTAACTTTCTTTTTCTTCTGGGGGTAATAATAAATCAAAGAAAAAAATAAGAAGAAAGAAAAAGAAAAAGAAACAAGAGTCAGTTTCTTTATTTATACAAGCAGGGAATCAGACAGAGCATTTAACTCAGGCATTAAGGCTAGCGCATTTCCTAGAATTCGTGGGGACCTCTCGTTGCTGGAGGTAGGCCTAAATCGTAGATATTTGACAAATATTTAGACTTGACACATTTAGATCCAACGCAAAAAAAATTTCATTGATAATTTGGACTGATATAAGTGAGAACAAAGATTACATCACGTTTCATAGAATTGCATGGGCTTGGATAACATGCCCTTTTAGAAAGTAAGAGAAAACTCGGAATAAGGGTACCAAGTAGGAAAGAAGGAGAAATCAACCAACTCTAATAACCATCCCCGAAGTCTTTTCCCATCTCATCTTCTTCTTTCGGATCGACCTCCGGGTCTTCTTCAAATTCCTCATCATCATCGTTGAACTCTGACCCCTCTTCTAGATCCTCTTCTAGCTCTGTAATGGACTTTATTTGTATACACTCCACCACCCAGTCATCATCTACAACAAGTGGAAACATGTGATCGATAGATCATGGGACCACTTGACGGTGCATTGAAGTAGTCACAAGGTAATGTGGCAGGATCTCATAGTAAATTTGCAAAGCAGCCATTGTGTCCTCTAACTAGGCTATACCCGCTCTGCTTGGTTGGGCCAACTTGTCTTCCTCGTTGATCCAGATATAATACTCAGGAGTGCACCATGAGTTTTGACCCATTGGCATTGTGACTAGGTTGTTCCACTCTTCTTGGAGCCTTCTTATCCTAGGGATTGGAATCTGTAATTTGTACTCGTCCTCGTATAGTGCCACAGAGGCACATCTTGGATTATCCCAAACTGTTTGAGAACTCACAGGGGTGAGTATGGTTGAATACCTTCAAGTCCAATTAGCTCAATGAAGTATTTAAGAGGAGTTCATAAGAGTGCTCTTCCACCTAATCATGATAGCTTCCAGTTGATCCATTCTCCACTCAAATTGGTCAGCATTTCCCTCCACTCTTCTTGCCCATGTGGGGAGACCCAATGTCTCATCCTCTAGTTGTGGATCATGTTGCTGACGCCCACAAAGTAGTCAATGGTGGCCTCTCACTGGAAGAAATATTTGGTAGCCCAGATTTGAAGTAGTAAGTTACAACCCTTAAATTAATCATACCCTCATGCACATGTAGACAAAGCCTTCAGCTTCTCAGCTAGCACCATATACACGAAAGTAGCTTGGAGGTTGCCACGGAAGGTCGCCAGAACTACAAGTAATAAGTTGATGTTGACCCGACCCCTTCTCTACGGGAAGACCAATAATCCTAATAGTTCCATTGAGAAGACGATAGGATTGCGACTCTCCCACCTCGCTTGATAACATTGAAACTCTCTTGAATACCACTCGTAGCTTTCACGGTGTCCAAATCTGTCGAACAGTTGATTGAGGCTCACCCATCCGTCCTCAATATTTCTGAGACCCCTACTGTTGGCCAGGCCTAAAGCATCCAAGAACCGATAACCGGGCATAGTAACTGGCAGTATCGTCTTCTTTCCATTGAACGATAGCTCCGTGAAACTAGTAACTTCTTCCAATGTCAGTACTAACTCACAGTCGGCGAACTTGAACACAACCTTAGCCGGATCCCAAAACTCTATCAACAGGCAAGTGAGCACCCTATCTGCTTGGATGTACAACAAAGCATTCAGTGGCCCTAGGTGTGTCCGAACCTCATCTCCGTGTTCCCGGTGAATGTTCTTCCACCACTACTTCAACTTGTGTGCCACTCCCATCACCATGTTAATCTCAGGGATGTTTTGGTTTATTTCCATTTTCTGAGGTGGGTAAAGAAATGTGTTTGGTAAGTGTTTGCTTTGGATCTTTATGTGTCTTGTCAGGTTTGTTTGTCTTTCCATAAAAGTCATGTCGTTGGGTGAATGACCCATTGACATTAGGGTGGCTTTTCTAATTATGTGTTGATGCCAAGGACTGACTTACCTAAGGTTTATGCAGTATGACCTATTTTGCTAGAGTAGAGTGTTTCCTACTTTTGAGTTGGACTGAAGGCTGCGAGAAGTTATGTCAGTTGACCTCACAAAGCCATTCTCTGAAACCAGAGAGTTTTGAAGAAAAAAAAAAGGTTCAGAGGGGTGTAAATGACAACCCTCATGTTCCATTGCATGTGATAGTGTACGACCAAGACTCTATAGGAGGAAATGTGATGACAATGTATATAAAGAAGTAACAGACAAGAGTGTAGCAACAATAAGCATGATAATAAGCATAAAGAGAAAATAAGGCAGGTAATCATGTAATTACAATATTATCTACAATTAAGGCAATGTATAAATAAATCTAAATTCCAAATTTAGTCTAAGTCTGCTAAGGGCAGAACCTAAGTGTGAAATCTCCAACAGAGTCGCATTGTTGTTGCACCCTATTTGCACTAGTCAAAACAAGAGTCAACTTGTGGTTTCTCTGTTGTTGATGAAAGAGAGTCGCCATCTAATATTTAAAGGTCTACTAGGGTACCTATTCAATTACTAAGTCATATTCTTTTTGGGTCTGCTAACCCGTAAGATTATGGGTAAGGGTTCTTGTTCTTCTAAGGGGAAGGTGTTAGGTACTCCTTAAAATCTACATGAGGTAGCTCCACACATTAGGGCATAATTCCTATGTGGGAGGAGTGTAGTTTCAAAAAGGATGGATTTAAAGAAGGATTTTTAGAAAAATGATATTAGTGCATATGTGCTTAGAGCTTAAAAGAGTGTATAGGGTGTTAGTATTTAAGAAAAATATGTAAAAAGGAGAACTAAATTAAAACACGTGTTCCTAAAGCATGGGGGTGCGTATTGTTCTAATGGGGATAAAGTGTAAGGACCCGTAAAAACTTTTAACCAAATATTTGTGGTTTCGTGGTTTCGTGGTGCCAAGTTAGCTCGCCACGGTTCGGACTTTTTGGATTGAACAATACCCTACGGACTGAGAGGAAAATGTTTCACAGAAAAATGCATTTATGCGGCCCATTATGCGGCTGCATAATGGCCGCAGAGTGAAGCAGTAAGTCTGGCCAACTTGAGGTCAGTTTTGCGGTCGATTATGCGATCGCATAATCGATATACGGATCGCGTATCGGTCGCATAATTCCTCTTGTGTTTCTGTGGAGGGAGTTCTGTGATGCTTTATGCGACCGCAAAACAAGTATGCGGACCGCATATTGGTCGCATACCTAAGCTGAACGTTTAGGCCCCTGAGGGCCATTTCTGCGGTCACTTTGCGGACCGCATAACCATTATGCGGTCGCATATGCGATCGCAGACCTGTGTCGGGGCACCATTTTTCTTAATTTAAAACTTGACCCCTATTCCATTAAAATACCCATTTTGCCTATTTTGAAGCTCATTTCTGATATTTCTAGTGTGAGAGAGAGAGGGTTCTAAAGGGAGGGCCTAATTCCCATCAATTAATCTTCAACCATCGCTCAAAGCATGGAAATATTCAAGTAAAGCACCAAATTCTTCATCCAAAAAGGTAAGACTTCATCACCCCAGCTCTTAATTTCAAACATGGCTATAATGGAGTATTAATAAGATGGCCCATGGGTATGAGGGTTGTTCATCTTGCATGCATGTGATAAAGAGTGTGGGAAAAATAAAAAGTGAACTAGAACCATGAACGTTTTCCTAATTTTGGGTTCAATTTGTATATTGCAAAAATAGATTGACGTTGCTAAGGGTTACGGATAATTGTAGAGTCTAAAGAAGCGCAATTGAGGTATGTATGGCTAACTCTCTTCTTCTTAGAATTGAACTCCTGGTATCCGAATAATTGGTGTAAGTTCTAACTTGATTATACTAGAATCGTTTGCCTTAGTGTGTTTTATTGAAAGATTCATGTTCCCTAATTGTTTTAGATGGTTACCATGTCATCATGCTATTTGAGAACGTAATTATGATTTTCCAAGATCCTTCCCTTCTGTGTGAAATGCCTTATGTGATGGTACTTATCGACATGAATGATGATGTTATTTGAACAAATAAAAAAGGAAAGACTTGAATTGTAAAAAGTGCCCAAGTTCCAAGAACAACTTAATAAATGAGGTTGTTTGTGCCATGTAATGAAGATGGGAAAGAAATGTGAATTGAGTGGACAGTTGAAAGAGGTTATGTTTCAAGTGAGATGGCTTAGCCGATCGGGCCGAGATCGGACGACATGTTGTACACATGGTGGTATTTGTATTGGAATTATTGAATTACATTGTGGATATGGATATGTCTCACTTGAGATGGCTTAGCCGGTCGGGCCGAAACCGGACTCCGTGTAAAAACAAGGTGGCATTGTGAGTTGGGGATTTGGCACTAAAGATTATTAATCTAAAAAGATGGAAAGATTGAATTGGAAACTATGTGATCCTTACTTGGTGTTTTCTTTGTATTCCTATGAAGTACTTATTGATTATTATGACTGCCTTCTCTTTGTTTCACTGTTCATTCTACTAAGATTGGTATTTTCCTTACATACTAGTACTATTCGACAGTACAACGTCCCTTTTGCCGGGGACGCTACATCTTTGAATGGATGTAGGTGGTTCCATCGCAGATAGTGCCGATCGCAGATAGTGGTGCTCTCTTTCTCTCCTCACAGCAGTCTTGGTGAGCCCTATTTCTCCCAGGGGTCATGTAGTCCTTCTTTTGTATAAGTTTTCACATTTTGAGGTATAGCCTGGGCCTTGTTGTCGGCATTGTCATGTTGCTCTTTTGTATCCTTAGAGGCTCCGTAGATATTTTTATGGGTCATGTATGTATGTTGGGGTGGTCGTTGAATCGAGTTGTATTTTGGAAACTAAACTATGGCATAATGTATATAAGGAAAATGAACTAGCAATGTTTATATATTTATATAACTGATCTCTCCCCGGGTTTTACAAATGATAATGCGGTCCCTTTTTTGGGTTATGAATGAGTCGGGTAGGAAAGGTTTAATAGGCTTGCTCGATTGGGTTCACTCGGTTGAGCGTCGGTCGCGCTCCCCGAGGTTGGGGCATGACATAAAGGGTACTATGGGAGTAGGCCTAAGATGTACCTTGATCTTTAGACTTGAAGAAAAAACTATTTTGGAAATCCTTGGAGCGACAACACTTGATTTTTTTGAAATGATTTGGTTTACCTTTTTGAAGATCAGACTTGCGATTCAGTTTTGGATTTTCTTTTTGAAAGAGGAGCTTTTATTTCTTACTAAGCTTTGGGCTTCAAAATCTTTAAGACAAGTTGGCGAAAACATAGCAGAAAGATTTACAATTAACGAATGTGGGATTGGTTACTAACTGATACTTCTTTTAATCCTATGTTATTTAAGGCTTGCCTAAGTTTTATATGACTTAAAATATAAAATAAAGCATTCAATCCAATATATAATTGTTGTATACATGTGAGATAAAATAACAACAAGGATGCAACAAAGTGCGACAAGGCATTAAAACTAAGGTAACGAAGTAGTAAATAAATAAAGGAGTTTAGAGGGAGAGGATTAGACTCTGGTATTTGGGCCTCAAAGAGGCAGGCCTGGAAATAATAGAGACAGTGACAACTGACTTCAAATTTCCAGAAAATACAGCAATGCTAGACTTGTGCCTGAGTTCCTCAAGAACTCAGCAGGCCCAAACAAATGTACATCTTCAAAGAAAAAAGAAAGAGAATGTCATTAGATACACATTCTATATGTTCAACCATGCATGACACATATAAGCAAATGATTGGAGCAAAATATGACAAACTATCAATAGTCAGATACCATGAGAACTTATACTAATATGGTGGTTATATATGATAAATAATTTACATTAAAAACCTTTTGTTGTTATTAAACATTAAACCCAAGGAGAATAACAAGTGTCAATGAATTAAGGGCTAAGAAGAGAGTTCCACTTAAGGTCTATGCCCCCTTTGAATCCCCCGACACTTCAAAGTTCCCAAGGGTCTCAAGGCCCAGGAAAATGCTTGTGCCGGGGAGAGCATCCCAACCTAGAGTTAAACTCTACTCATAAATACCCATAACCACTCACAACTTATTTTTCTTCATAGGTTTAAGTACCAATGAGGCACTTTCAATGTAAACCAAGTACCATGATACACCTACCACAGAAGTATACTTTCTCTTGGCAGAATAACATAAGGACACATAATCAATTTTTTATTCTTCATAACTACATTTCCAATACTAAATGAAACACACATTAACAAGTCTGAAAGTTAGATTTCAAACGCGCATAGATATAGGAATACTATGATGTTACTGCCAAAAGAACCAAACACTTGAGGTCACATCTAAAAGAGCACACAGTTCAGATATGCAACAATTCAAATGCCTTTATCTTAGCAGACTAATCACAGATTGGTTAGCCTAGGTCTTACCACTAGCACACACATAGGTTAACAATATTGCTTGGAACTCTTTAAAGCATCAATAAAGGTTCAGAAAAACAATCATAGTTAGCACACTTTACATGTGTTATTAAAGATACCAGAATATTTTATGAACTCTTAGCATGACTTCAGGTTTACAGATTCAAACATGGAACTCCTAAAGGTGCTCAACAGGATCATATCCTAATAGCAGTATTAACCTTAAGTAAGCCATTATGTCCAAGCAGTAGCAATAAAGAGCTTCTCATAAGATTTACAGACTAGATTCAGTTCAGATTAACAAGAAGGAGAAGACTGGGTGCAATTTTAAAACAAAGTACAGGAATATGAGATCATGAAGACTAATGACAATTAAAGATATTCAGAAGTATGGCAAATGACCACATAGAAATTCAATCAACACAAATTAAAGATATTCATAAGTATGGAAAATGAACACAAATTAACGGCACACTATCATGAACTGGAAATAATATCTACACATTAATGACAAACATCATAAACGAACACAATCAATAAAAGGATAACAGTGTGTTCATGATACTTGAATAAAACAACCAAAAGAGAAATGTTGGAGGTGTTCTGGCCTTCTCTAGGGTAGTAGACCAAACAGGGATTCTTTATAATTACTTAGGACCCAAAGCTTCGAGCTTGAGTAGTGAAAGCATTCAGAAACGAAGAGAGAAAACCAGAAATCGGTAAGGAAACCTAAATTTTTATGAAATCTTAGTGTTGCTTTTGTGTTCGTGTTACGTCTGGTCTGGTGAGAGCATTGAAGGCTCCATTTATAGTAGCATTCAATGCCTCTAGAGTTCAACAAGATTCAAAATGATAGTGGAAGATGACGATAAGCCGATGATGATAGCAGAGAGGGTAAAATCAGAGTGAAATCAAATTGAATCGGGGGGAATCTGAGTGAATCTGAGGGAAAAATGAATGAGACTCTTACCTGAGTGCACGATAGCCATTACAAGTGAAGAATCCATCGGATAAAGACCGGAGGTCTAGAGGTAATTGGATTTGACCTCTAGTTCAAAATAATCATCATGAGGAGCTCATGCATGCTCTAATTTGGTCGTAACATAAGGAAATATGAGGACTTGAGTTTTCATCTTTGTGTTTGGGTCAGAAGACTCGAGATTTTGAATCTCTATGATGAAACGCGAAAGCGACGGCAAGAATCACGGATAGGGAAGCATAAGGAATGATTCTGGGTCAAGATTTGTGACCTTGCACAAATTTGTGCAAGGTCTGTGGTTGATTCCTTCATGGAAGGTCGAGAGAGTTTAAAGAGGAAAAGGAAAGTGAGGCGGCAGAGTCAATAGGAAATGATTCTAGGGTTTGAGAGATTGGGGGGTTGTATCTAGGTTAAACTTAGGAGATCAAATATGGGTCATTGATCTTTGAGATCAACGGTCCTAATAATTTGAGATTAACCGTGTTTTATGGACGAAATATGAGAGTCGTTAGATCCTTTGGTTTCAACGGTCTAGATTAAGCTTGCTACGATTATTAAAATTAAAAGGAAAATAGAGACAAATTCAGAGCCATTGATCTGTGGGATGGACGGCTCAGATGAGTTGTGTTTATTTTGTGAGGGGATGGTAAAGACGGTGTGGCATGATGTGATTGGTTCAAATGTGATGGCAAGGATTGCCAAAGTGGAAAGAGAGAGATTGTTTGGACTTGGTATTTCCGGATTGGGCTTGGGTGTTGGGTTGGAGATGATTTAAAGAATGGCAAATTGGTCTTTAATAGAGAATTTTAATTATTGCCTTTAGCCTCGTTTGATCCCTATTATAATTAAATTAAATAAGATTAATAGCTTTAAATAAAATATAGTAAAATTATAATTATTATATACATTTCTAACTATTGTAATTAATTATTATAAATACTTTATTTTTAGCATTAATTCCAAACAATTAACATAGTAGTCTAATTAACTAGAAATTAAGGAGTAATTTGTCAAATTAATTATAAAGCCTTTGTTATATATATAAGTTATTTTAATAATCTTAAAATAGTAAGTATTTTTTTAATTACATAATACTAATGCTAGGTGGTTAATTCCAAAATTAATAATTAATTAATTTATAGAAATAGGTATTTATTACTAGAAAATACTTTTAAAATATTTATTGTAAATTATTAAGTATAAATTAATTAATTTTAAAAAGGAGGGTCAAAATTGGTCATCAACACACTCAACAATGAGTGAAAGAGGTTGTTGGACGAATAATACCCAACTATTACCCGGGGTCGAATTCCTCAGGGAGCTAACAATGGGTGCTAGAGTAAATACTTGATGCGTAAAGACAAAACAACTTAAATACACTTCCAATCAAATTGGTTTGCAATTTACTTCTGTAAACTACACTATCAGTGCTCATCAGAGTGTATTATAGCTCTCAACTCTAAGTTACCCACTCAATACCTCTCGATCATAGAGTGATTTTGCCCAATTTGGCTTTCTCAAGCCCAAATGGGTATCAAGCTAAATATTTAATATGAGCTCAAGTCGGGTTTTCTCTATCTCTAGTTCAAACTCTTTAATTAGGCTAGTCAAATCATTAACTAGCCTAATTTCTTGTTAGCCAAGTTTTTCTAGACTATGTCACTCTTTCTCAAGTAAAGATCAAGTCAAAAAGGCATGAATCAATATTTGCAACCATTAGTTCTAAAATTAAAGCATGCATAAGGCCAAATAACAAACACCCAATCATAAACAAGCAATAAATTAAATACACGTAAGGTTTACACACTAGGGTTGGGTCACAACCTTAGTAAATATCTAACTACTCATAGTAGAAAATGAAGAAAACAAAGAAGAAATACTAATTAAATCCATAATAAAAAATAAAAATGATAAACTATGATATTTGTGTCCCAAAATGATCACAAATTTCCTAAAGTGGTAAACTACAACGGCTATAGCTGAGAAAACTTCAAAACCTGACCTAAAAATATGATTCCCGTCTATTTATAGTGGCTAAAGATTTGCTGATGAAAATGCCCCTCGAAAGGTTTTGTGGCCACACAATTTCATGTGCGGTCCGCACATTGCTTGAGTTTGCAAGGGAATGGATCTTGCAATCGTAAAATTTGGTCTGCGGCTGCAATTCAGCTTTTGCGACCGCACAATTCATGTGAGGTCCGCACTTCACGCAAGGCTTCAGTCTTGGTCATTTTGCACACTCTCTAAACTTTTTGAATTCTTGTCAGTGCGGACCATGTTCTACGGCCATACAAATTGTGTGCGGTCCGCACTTCTATTCATTCCATCTCTGAGCTTTAGCAACAAATCTGAGGCCGCAAGGAGAATTCAGCGGTCCGCACTTACTTTTGCGGACCACACTTTTGGTTTGTTGCTCCGCTTCTTGCCTTGTAGGTCGGAACACTCCTTTTTGAGTTGGATTTCTTCATTTCAGCCCAAATCTCTAACATTCCTGCAATTTGCACATTTTCATTAGTTTTGAGAACATAAATCAATACTTTCGGATTAAAATAAAAGTAAAAGGGTACTAATAAGTGGTCAAAATTCACACTTATCAACTCCCCCAAACTTAAGTATTTGCCTGTCCTCAAGCAAATAGATTAGTTCCCCACCTCCTCAAAGTGAAAGATCATTTCATCGAGTCAATGGTAAGCCATCCATACTCAGTTGGGACCAACAATTACCCACACTACTGATGCATTCAACAAGGTGACAAGTCAAGTATCATGCACATATAGTTCTAATATGATATTTGAGCTTCAAGAATTGACTTTACTCATCAAGGACTTATGTTATATCATGTAGGTCATGTTGAACACCAAACTCTTCCTCCTCTACCTTCCATTTGCAAAGATCACTTCAAAATTTAGCACTCAATCTTAAGATTCATGAAAGGTTTACTCTTCTCTCACAAGAGAATGTCACAAGTACGGCTTCAAGTACCATAGGCTTGCCCTAATGTAGATCACCACTAATATAAGTTCACTCGGTTCGAAATCAAGCAGGACTTCTTTCAGGTTGTAACGAAGGCTTTTGGATTAGGGTAGGCTACTGTATGGGTAAGTGGTTACACCTTTCCTTAAGCACTCTACATTTTCATTTATCGACTCATAATTACCAATTTTTTGAGGAATTCTCTTTTTATTGGGGGTTAGAGAGACTTGATATCACTCTTTCTTGCTCATTTCATTCATTTTCTCCCTTGATGCTCATGTTAGGGATCATTACCTCTTTTTGAATCCATCAACCATTCCACTTATTCTCTATTTTGCATTTTGTTTCTTTTTCTTTTCTTGCCTTCTCTTTTCATACAGATCATTTCTTTTCTCTTTTTGGTGCCTTGATACCTCTTTCAAATTCCTTAACTCTCCCCCAAAACTTATGCCTTAAGCCACTTATTTCACAAGAGTGCTAAGGAATGTCTGGGTGCCAAGAGAGGATCATGACAAAATGGGTAAAGGCTTATAACATGGTTATCAAATAAGAAAGGCTAGGGTCTCAAAGGGGGTTAACTAGGGATAACGACATTGGTTGGCAATAAAAATCTCAAACGGTCCAAGGAAAGTCTACAATCATTTCTCAAATCAAGCAAAACTTAGGATTTTGCCTTGAAGCACATTTGGGGTAGTTCTAAACCATTCGCATGGATACTTAGACTAGCAACAAATAATCTCACCCCTCATGCAACTAGATAGTAAAATAGGATAGAGTCGAGAGCCTACAACAACAACACTCAAGTTTAAAGATCACTATGGTCCAATAAACCATTCGATGATTACCAAATTCAACTCAAGAGTCTCAAAGACACTAACTAGAGTTATTTTCTTTTAAAAACCTTGTTCAAACCATAAGAACGTAGTTAAGTGTGTTGGTACCAAATGAAGCATGAATAACTCTTTTTCGAGAATGACTTGATTAGACCTTTTTATTCATTACTACTACTATTATTATTACCTAAAAACAAAAATGGACTCATTCCCTTAAGAAGGTTGTCATGCCATCCATTGTTGGGATGAGTCACCCGGTTCACACAAAAACTACCTTTAGAAAGAACCGTGACATTAAGAAGACCAAAGTCTTATTATCTACGAAAACATAAAAAGAAGCTACTAACAAAATAAGACTAAGGTTTATACCATTGGGTCAGCCAACTATATCTTATCATCATCAAATCTAGGCGTGGCGGGAGTGGTAAACATTGCATGCACTACCTCAGCAGTGTTGGCAGCAAGGTCTGGCTCATCAGACTGGCCAGCTGGTGCAATCGGTACTGATGGATCTGGGGCGGACTGGTCTAGGTCAAGTAACATATCAAAGGGTATATCCCCAACCATCGCAAGTCTAGTCACCTCTTTTTCTGAGCTTGTCAACTGATTTCTTGCTTGCCTGAGGCTTCCTCATCTTCTTCACCTCTTTGCCCAACTCCTCAATAACCGACCTATGATAAACCAGAGTGTTTATGATCATCTTCTGGTTGTCTAGAACCTTTTTCAACTTCTCATCAAGATTAGAGGAGACCTATGGTGCTTGTGTAGATGAATGCGCTGCAACAGTACTAGATAAGTCAGACCGCTTTAATGTAGTTATTTGTATCCAGTTGTTGAGACTCACCAAATGTATAGGAGACTCATAGAGTAGATAATAGAGTTGTAGTGATAGGCACTAGCCTCGGAGCTGGAACAGGGGCTGCCCTGGGGGCTATGGTAGGAGCTGAAGATGATGGCGGAGGCATAGCAGTAGCACTAGAAGAGGGCTCAACAGAGGTGGATGGAATGTCAGCTGAGATGTCTCATTAACTACTATTGTCGGCTCATCAGACTGGCCAGTGGTGGTAGAAGGCTGAGCTCTCTTATTTGGGTTGGTCTCATCCATAAGTGAATACCATCCAAATGGCATCTTTGGCTTCACCTTGGTATCAAATGATCTTGGCTCTACCTTTGCATTAGTGAGGTACTCTATGATAGTGTTGGGATAAGGGTAGGCCGAGCTAGTCTGTTGTGTTATCAATGAAATATTGGCTGACATCACGGCACCCACATTAATTGGGTACCCGTCCATGATGGAAGCCACAAGAACAAACCAAGGAAGAGGTAGATAAGTCTCATTCTGGCACAGATCAATTGTGTTGCCAACAAAGGTCGGACATCCCTTTGCCTTAAAGCTCAATATGTTTCACTGAATGGGAACCGCACCAGTAATCCATGGTGGTGGTGGCCATGGTGGTTCTAAAATCTCTGCCATCCGAGGTTGGACTTCTTTCTTCATTGCACATTTCTCCAGATACTCCTTCGGCTCCAAGTCCCCAAACCCTAAGTATGTGTTTAGTGTATGCTGATCAAACCTCACCTTGAGGTTTCATACTTCGGTCACCTTCGTCCCCTTTTTGATGTGAGAAATATTTGTGTAGAACTCTCAGACGAGGTACTCCTTGGAATCCTCAACTCTCTCATTAAACCACATCCAACACTTTCTTACTTTGAACTGCCTCAACACCGCCGGGTTGTGTTTATCCAAATCCTTCAATAGGAACTGTCGCTCAATTGTTAAATATCTCACTGCCACCACATACAAAAATCAGTAAAGGCATCCAAGTTGACGAACCTATCCTCACATATCTCATTTTTCTTCGATCTCTCCACACCCGTAGATGTACCATCTCCCCCTCTACCATTATCGGGAATATCATGTACAGTCTATGCCTCTGTGTCTGGGCAACTGCTGGCTCAGAGGTCTGGCTAGCACTTTCTGACACCTCGGAAGTGCTGTAAGATGAAGAGGTATCATCCCTGAGCTGGAATCGCCCATGTGGCCTAGACTATGTGGTTGTCTACTCGTCCTGAATAAAGGTTGAATTTCCCTCTGAAGCATCCTTAGACGGGACATAGGAATTAGAATCGGAGAGGTCTGCAGCTCTCCCTCTGCCTGTTGTGGCCTTCTTCCTAATTATTTTGGGTTGGCCAAGGGGCAAGGTACATCTACCTCGACCCCTAGAAGATTCACCTCTTCCCTTTGTAGTGTCATCGCGGCCTCGAGATCGAACCATTGTCTGTATCAAAGCAAAGAAGATTGTTAGTTGAAAGTCATCATTCAACACATTCAAGACTTATGTAGGCAAGGGAGGACAATGTGGACACAATGGGGTTATGACTACATTAACAGGTGTGCAGGTATTAGGTTCTATGGTCCGCACATTTTTTATGTGCGGCCGCAGAATGGAAGTGCAGTTCGCACAATTGCAAGTGTGTTTGCACTTCTGTCAAAGAATCTCAGAGGCTTTGAAGGCCCTTTCTGAAGATAGTGTAACGCCTGATTTGCGGCCGCATGCGAAATCTGCAATCTGCACATTTTCAATTGCAGCCTTCTTAAGGTTTCAGCGGTCCACACAATTAAAGTGTGGCTACAGATGCACTTGCTTCACTGGGTCACCAAAACTCCTAATCTTCGGACCGTACAAATTTAAGTGTGGCCACAGATTTCAAAAACTACGAACAGTCAAACTTTTCTACTTTGATTTTTCAATTACTTGAAAAAATAGGCATGGCAACATGGTATTAACATGAAATTTCACTAACCCAATTCCATTAGAGCATGTATTATGATTACCCAGTTCAGATTTACCTCACATGGACACATGGATGAAATCTAATAATAAATAGCCTAAAAGGAACTTAAATTTTGAAAATTAAACTAATACATAAATTCAACATGAAATAAAACATACAAAATAGGGTGAGTGCACTGGGTGTATAAGCACAGGTGGTTGTGTGTGGGGACAATGAAAATCTCTCAAGAAAGTTGCAGAGTAACAGTGAATTGTTAGGAGAGGGAAAAGTGTAAAATGAACTCAAGTTTCCTATTTATACTAAACGTCTTAAGAGGGAAAAGAGTCGAGTGCGGCCGCAAATTTTCAATTGCAGTTTGCACTCTATCACCTGGGGCAGCATGCTCTGCTCTTAATGTGTGGTCCCCACATTTGTGGGTGCGGCCGTAGATTTCACGTGCGGTCGCAGATTAGCCTCCGCATTGACAAGCTCAGACTTCAGAAAGTTAACATTTTTACACTTTTTCAATATTCCAATTGCGCGGTCCGCATGAGAAATGTGCGGCTGCGATTTCCCTCCTACTGTGGCACACAGAAATGTGAAGTCCGCACAAATAAAGTGCGGTCTGCAGATCCTTGAACACTTAGCCATTTTTTAGTTAACCCTTCTTTCAAGTCACACCCAACCCTGTAGCACACTTCAAATCAAGTTAGAACTCAAATAACACCTAACTACAATAGAAAAAGAAAAAGAATACGGGTTGCCTCCCAAGAAGCGCCTGATTTAATATCGCGGCACGATATAAAATACCCTCCAGTGAAGTGACTGACCGCCACCATGAGGCTATCTCCAACCTTGCCCAAGTAGTGCTTCACCCGTTGTCCATTGACTCGGAATACTTCATTATTTTTGTTCTTAAAGCCTAATGAACCAAAAGGTGTTACACCAACAATTTCAAAAAGGACCACTCCACTTGGATTTTAGCTTCCTCGAAAACATTCTCAACCTTGACTTAAACAACAATACAAGATCGCCCACCTTGAACTCTTTATTCAAAATGTATTTGTCAAGAAGATATTTCATATTTTCTTTGTACAGGGACGAACTCGCATATGCATGGTACCGGAACTCATCCAATTCATTCAAATGTGCAACCCTAATTTAGCAGCTACATCCCAATCAAGATTCAACTTCTTTAGAGACCACATTGCCTTGTGCTCTAGTTCCACTAGAAGATGACAAGCTTTTCTGAACACCAACCGGTACGCAGAAATTCCGATAGGTGTTTTGTAAGCCGTCCGATAAGACCATAACGCATCATCAAGCTTCTTGGACCAATCCATCCAATTAGCATTCACTGTTTGAGACAAGATACTCTTTATCTCCCAGTTGGAGACTTCCACTTGCCCACTAGCTTGTGGGTGATAGGGAGTCGTGACCTTGTGAGTAACACCATACTTTCCAAGTAAAGTGTCAAACGTTTTGTTGCAAAAGTGTGCGGTTATGATTGCATGTGGAGCACCAAATCTTGTAAAAATATGCTTATTCAAGAAGGCCACTACATTACTCGCCTCGTTGTTGGAAAAAGGGACGATCTCAACCCATTTGGATACATAATCCACCGCAACCAAGATGTAGCTATTTCCACAAGAACTCACAAAAGGGCCCATGAAGTCGATGCGCCAAACATCGAAAATATCAATTTCCATAATGGTCGTGAGCGGCATTTCACTTTTCTTTGCCCGTTGACATTCATCACATCTTTTCACCAACTCGCTAGCATCCTTGTAAAGAGTAGGCCAATAGAAACCACAACTAAGAACTGTGGCCGCCATTCTTACTCCACCATGATGACCACTATATGGCGAAGAATGACAAGTCCCAAGAATATCACCTTGCTCTTATTCCGATACACACCTCCTAATCACCTCATCCGTACAAATCTGAAAAAGGTATGGTTCATCCCAATAATAATCTTGACAATCCCTTTTGAACTTCTTCCTTTGGCTTGAAGAGAACTCATCTGTAATGATTCCACACACAAGAAAATTTACCAAGTCCGCAAACCATGGCACCTCTTTTATTGAAATTGCCAAAAGTTGCTCATCGGAGAAGGAATCATTGATTTCAAGGCCATCATTCGGCCTCCTCTCCTCCTCCAAACGAGACAAGTGGTCGGCCACTTGGTTTTCACTATTTTTCCTATCTTGGATGTCAATATCGAATTCTTGTAACAAGAGTACCCATCTCATCAACCGAGATTTGGAGTCCTTTTTGCTCATAAGATAATGAAGCGCTGCATGATCCGTATGGACAATAACGTTTGCACCAATCAAGTACGGGCGACACTTCTCTCAATTTCAAACACAATAGCAAGGAGCTCTTTCTGCATAACGGTATAGTTGACTTGGACATTATTCATGGTCTTACTAGCATAGTAGACTGGGTGGAATATCTTATTAATATTTTGTCCCAAAGAAACCACAACCGCTACGTCACTTGCATCACACATGAGTTCAAAAGGTACACTCCAATTTCGAGCGGTGATGATGGGAGTAGTTGTCAACTTGAACTTTAACAATTCAAAAGCTCTCATGCAATCATCATTGAAATTGAACTTGGCATCCTTATCAAGGAGCTTGCACAATGGGTTCACCACTTTAGAGAAATCTTTGATAAAGCGCCGGTAAAAACCTGCATGGCTTAGGAAACTCAGCACACCCTTCACCAAAGTTGGGGTGGAAGCTTAGAAATCACCTCAATATTTTCCTTGTCAACTTCAATTCTATTTCTTGATATTTTATGGCCAAGGACAATACCTTCCTCAACCATAAAATGGCATTTCTCCCAATTGAGTACCAAGTTAGTTTCTTCACATCTAGCCAACACTTTGTCCAAATTTGCAAGACAATCATCAAAAGAATCCCCAACCACAAAACTTCAAGGTAGTCTTCCACCATGTCAGTGAAAATAGCCATCATACACCGTTGGAAAGTCGCTGGTGTATTGCACAAACCAAATGGCATCCGCTTGAAAGCAAAAGTACCATAGGGATATGTAAAGGTTTTTTTCTCTTGATCTTCCGGAGCAATGATAATTTGGTTGCAGCCCGATTACCCATCAAGAAAGTAATAGAAAGCATGATCAGCCAATCTATCGATCATTTGATCTAAGAAAGGAAGTGAAAAGTGATCATTCCTCGTTACTTTGTTGAGCTTGTGATAATCCATACACACCCTCTAACTGGTCACCGTTCTTGTAGGAAACAATTCATTCATGTCATTGGTGACTACCATCATGCCCCTTTCTTTGGGACACATTAAACCGGAGAAGTCCATGAACTATCGGAGATGGGATAGATAACCCTGGCATCCAACCACTTGATAATCTCCTTCTTGACAACTTCTTGCATAGCCTCATTGAGTCTTCTTTGATGTTCAATAGATGGTTTAGTGTCATAATCCAACTTGATCTTATGCATGCAGAAGGCGGTGCTTATACCACGAATATCCACCAAGGTCCACCCAATAGCCTTCTTCCTCTTTTGTAACACCGCCAATGTGGAATCTACCTGCACGTTAGTCAAATAAGAGGAAAGAATAACTGGTAAAGTATAACAAGGGCCAAGAAATGCATACCGAAGATATAGAGGTAATGGCTTCAACTCCAAGGTTGGTGGCTCTTCAATAGAAGTCTTTGTAGTGGGAGTCTTCCGATTTTCAAAATCCATGGATAATTTTCGGGGTGCATAGTTGTACGACCCCATTCCTTGCAAAGAATTCACACATTACATGGAGCCATCCATATCGTCATTATCAAAGTTGAGAAAGACGGCCTCCAACATATCACCAACATTGATTGTAGCACTTGTATCATCAACAATGACATTGGTCACCAAATGCACAAAAGAACACACCTCATTGCTATTTGGTTGCCGCGTGGACTTACATACATGGAATACCATGTTTTCATTGCCAACCCGGAAAGTGAGTTCTCCGACTTCAATATCACAATGAGCCTTACCCGTAGCCAAGAAAGGTCTCCCAAGAATAATTGGCACTTCATAATCGACCTCACAATCTAGAATGACAAAGCCCACCGGAAGAATGAATTCATCAACCTGGACCAAAACATTTTCAATCACACCTAACGGCCTTTTCATGGTACGATCGGCCATTTGAAATCTCATCGAAGTGGGTCTTGGTTTCCCAATCCCTATTGTCTTGAAAACCGAATATGACATCAAGTTTATACTTGCCCCAAGATCGCAAAGAGCTTTAGCAAACTCTACGCTTCCAATTGTACAAGGAATCGTGAAAACACCGAGATCCTCCAACTTAGGAGCCATTGCATGAACAATTTCACTTACTTGATGAGTGACTTTGATAATCTCAAAATTCATTTACCTCTTCTTTGTCACAATATCTTTCATAAACTTTACATAACTCGGCATTTATTTCAAAGCTTCGACCAATGGTACATTGATTGAAAGACTCTTCATCATTTGAATGAACTTCTTGAATTGATTCTCACAATTTTTCTTGGCAAGTCTTTGAGGGTATGGAGGTTGAGGCTTAGGCAATGGTGACTTTGCCTTTTGCACTACCAGCTTCGGTATGTCAATATTGTGTTCCTTAGACGGGTTCACCTCCTCGTGAGCCTCTTCCACACTATCATCATCAATCCGAACTTCCTTATTTGGTTGAACAACATTGTTTGGGATATCTTCTTCTTGCATTACTTTATCATCATCAATAAGTCTCCTTGCACTTGAGGTGGGTGCATTCCCACCGCTTACACTTCTTGTGATAACCGCCATAGCATGCCCCGTATTGTTACCACCTTTTAGGTTTACCACCGTGTCAATTAGTAGTGCACCCTTAGGACGAGAATTTAGAGTTTGACAGATTTTCCCTATTTGAACTTCTAGGTTGCGGATTGATGTGTTGTGTGAGGCAAGTTGGGCATCCAAATCGGCATTCTTTTCCATCATTTTCTTGAACATATTCTCAATACATCCTATCTTATTGTTTGAATAACTTGAACACTGGGGAGGATAAGGAGGTGGGTTACTCTGTTGTTGATACATTGGGGGCCTTTGAAAACCTGACCCCCGGTTGCCTTGATTATTACCCCAACCACCTTGATTGTTGCTTCCCCAATTTCCTTGGTTGTCTCCACTCCAATTTCTTTGATTGTAGTTGTTATGCCAATTCCCTTGATTGTTAGAATTCCAATTTCCATGATTGTTTTATGGTCGCCATTGTTGTTGGTTTGGGCCTTGAAAATTATTTCTTTGCCCTTGAAAATTATTTACATATTGCACTTCTTCCTCTTGCTCATTGTAAGAATCATCTTGATCCAAACCGCTATCATCTTGTACATAGTTATCCACTCAGGTTTGCATTTATGGACCCTTGGTCCTCCTTTTGTTCACCAAAACATTCACTCCCTCCATAGCATGAAATTGCTTAGGGGCTTGCACTTGATTTATTTGGGCCTTTGCTAGTTGAGTCATGGTAGAGGTCAATTCGGCAATGGCTTGCCCATGGTCTTGCAATTCTTTGTGAATGTGGATCATATTCGAATCACCTTGTGGAACATTGGCCCGTGATTTCCAAGCCGGCGATGTTTCCGACATCTCATCTAAAATTTTACACGCCTCCGCATAAGGCATTGTCATAAAGTTCCCACCGGATAGTTGATTCACTACACATTGGTTGGTTGTGTTAATCCCACGATAAAAGGTTAGTTGAATTATGTTTTCCGTCATATTGTTGTTGGTACATTCCTTAATCATTGTTCTATAGAGCTCCCATATTTCGTGTAGTGGCTCATTCGGCTCTTACTTAAATGCCAAGATCTCATCTCAAAGTGTAGCCATGTGCCCGGGAGAGAAAACCTTAGCAATGAACTTGGCCGCCAACTCATTCCAAGTGTGAATTGAATGGTTCGGCAATCGTTCCAACCAATCTAAAGCTTTCCCCCGTAGAGAGAAGGGAAAAGGCTTTAGCCACAATGCATCCTCGAAAACATTAGTTTGCTTGCTCCCCCAACATGTATCCACAAAGCCTTTCAAATATTTTTAAGCATTTTGAGTTGTAGCACCGGTAAAGAAACCATGTTGCTCAAGAAAAGTGAGCATCACATTGGTGATTTTAAAGTTGCCCGCCCTAATACGGGGAGGTACTATTGCACTCGCATAACTTTCATTGGGCAATATCCGGTATAGATCTGCTTGTGGTGGATGTGATGGAGGTGGGGGTGGAACATGCACATTATTTTGCATTCCCCAGCCACTTTATTGCGGCACTTGAGGTACCTCATCTAAGCTCATTGTTCGCAATGTTTGTACCTATAATTTCTTAAACAAATTAGTAACACGGAAGGGAAACAAGATATTCCAAAAACACACTCAAATATATAGCTAATACCATTTTAACTCCCCGGCAACTACGTCAAAAATTGATCCACTATCAATCCACACTCAATAATGAGTGGAAAAGGTCGTTGGAAGAATAGTACCCAACTATGAGAACTATGAGAACTATGAGACGGGGTCGATTTCCTCAGAGAGCTAACAATGGGTGTTAGAGTGTATACTTGATGCGTGAAGACGAAACAACTTAAATAAACTTCCAATCAAATTGGTTTGCAATTTACTTCTATAAACTACCAATGCTCAATAAGATAAATGAAACTAGAAATAGACTAATTGTTTTTGGTTGTTTTCAAATGGGTAAAAAGCCTAGGGATGTAACATTCGCCTAGGTATTCGACTAATGGGTTAAGTACGTTAACACTTATTTTATTGATTTGGGTGTATTATAGCTCTCAACTCTAAGTTACCCACTCAATACCTCTCAGTCATAGAGTGATTTTGCCTAATTTGGCTTTCTCGAGCCCAAATGGGTATCAAGCTAAATAGATGATATGAGCTCAAGTCGGGTTTTCCCTATCTCTAGTTCAAACCCTTTAATTAGGCTAGTCAAATCCTTAACTATCCCAATTTCTTGTTAGCCAAGTTTTCCTAGACTAGGTCCATCTTTCTCAAGTAAATACCAAATTAAAAAGGCATGAATCAATGTTTGCAACCATTAATTCTAAAATTAAAACATGAACAAGGCCAAATAACAAACACTCAATGTTGATACCCAATCTTTCCCTCATATTTTATATATATATATATACTTTCAAAATAGTGCATATACATCATCATTTTGATTTATAAGCATACACATGTATTTTTCATAATTTTCCATAATTTGTAAGACTTTAACCAATTTATTCCTGCATTCTATTATATAAATATCCAATAATTATCCTCCAAATTAATTTTATGATGATTTAATCATCTAAACTTATCATTTATACCAATATGAAGTTTTAATTATTTTCAGTGCATTTCTTTTAATTACATTTGCATTTTAAGGCTAAATTGCATATTTTGCAATAATAGCCCATATGCATATATAATTATATTATTTATGCAGAAAATGACTCTTTATATTTTTATAATATTAAGTAATTATTTTTAATCATTTTAGTACACAAATGATACTTTTGTTATTTATTAATTACTTTCATAAATTATTTATTAATTACTTTCATAAATTATTTATTTATTAATATTGGGTATTTAAAATCTGGTCCAAAACGTACCTATTTTTCGGACCTAAACTACCCAGACCTTGGCCCAATAACCTCAGCCCAATCCTAAGCAATCCAACCCAGTCCAAAACCTACCCAACACTTCTTGAATCCCAACTGTTGATAAAAATTGATCAAACATCTTTCCTTCTTCTCCTTATATCCCCTTACCCTAATCCCTAATCCCCATTTCCCTTCAAACACCCCTCCCCCTCGCAGAAACCCTAGCCGCCTCTCAAAAAACCTATCCAAATCCGCCTCAACCATGGATTTTTCCATGATTCTCTTACCTTTTGTGTATTATATCGTCATCTCCTACGATTCTATGTTACCTCCTAGTACTTGCCTAAACATGGCAAGTACTACATCTTAGATTTCGACCATTCCCATTTGACCACTTGAATCTGGACATGTATCTCGTCCATATACTTCACGACCATGGCTATATAGGTCTGATTAGCCTAGATTTTGGCCAATCTTCGACTTCTGTCAACTAGGGTTTAAATTCACCTTTGTTTCTTACCGATTCTTAACTGATACATTTCATTTTCTGTGTTTGACTACTCTTTTTCCTTATGTTTCCCTATTTTCTACTTTATTTTTTACCTTAAATTTGACTCTAAATGATTTTTGGTATTTTTGGTATTATTTGTGTGTTTCCCTGTTGATTTACTGAACCCCTTTTGATTTATGCCCTAAAACCATTTCTAATTGATTTTGAAATATTTTCTTTCTCTATTATTTGCGTCTGAATAATTTGTTTTCCATGTTTATGTGTTCGATTTCTACACTATATAAACCCCTCCCAATTCCCCTTTAGGAGAGACTCTTTTTGGAATCACTATAGCCTCACTAGATCTAAAAGCTTTACTCTGATATTTCATTCTATACTCTGGTTTTGGCCGGCTGAAAGCCAAGGCCATTAAGTTCTGAGTTCTTGCTTCTCGTTGATGTTCAGAATATTGTGGAATTTTGTTCTTTCTTGCGTTTTCGTTTAACTGGTAAGTCACTTGACGTTTTGCAATTTCATCCTTACGTGTCTCTGATTTGCATGTGTTCTTACTTCTGAATCCATGGCTTAATATGTTTGTGAGTTATGTTTAAGCATCGCTCTGTTAACTTTATACGCATATTTAAGTATCTTTAGCATTTAACTGCTCCTAATGCTACTAGTTCTGAAATTATCTACGCCTAGCTTGGGTAATCTTAACCTTCCTAAGATTTGCTCAGCTAGTGTATCGACTTCTGAATGTTCATAAACATGTTTACTTACTTTGTCCTGAATCCTTGTAATGGATGCCTCACATTTGTATTAACCTATATTAAGACCTTCATTTTTAGTCATAATTTGCCTCCCTGCTATTGTGTCACTCAGCATGATCACTCGATCTCATACCCCTTTAGTATTTGCTTGTGATTTAGAACAGTTGTCTCAGCATGTTTGAATTGTTACTTTACGACGTTAGGATAAATCTTTGATACAAATGGATCTTCTTTAGTTAATTAGGCCATTATGGAAATGCTTGAATGCCTATATCTGCTACTTGACATGATTTTACCTTCCACTCTACTCAAAATCTCGGTAGTAATAGTCTTGCATATGTGTCTTAATATGTGATTGTGATCTTACCCCTCTGCTAACATAATGCCCTGTTCTTTCTATGATTACTTGGCTCATCACAATGCTGTCTTGTTTCTTGATAATAAAACTATGTTGTGTACTTAGCATAATTCAACCATGTTTCAACCTGTTTAGTATTGTGTACCTGCGCATAATAATCTTTGTCAATCCTGCAAACATGTTCTTTCCTTAACTTTTTCAGCATGTGACTGCCTCTGTGCTAAGTGTTGAACCCATTTCTCAGTTTCTATTAAGCTTGCTTTTAAAATTTTGTGATTTGTTCGATTGTTTACTCTATATGCTCAATTTGATCGTGTCTGTTTAAATCCCTCAATTCATGTCTCTTAACCTTGGTCCCTCTCTTTCACTTGTTACTCGAGCTCTTTGAATCCCTATTCTTAGCCGGCTGAAAGCCAAGGCTACTTAGGCTCTACTCTTTGACCCCCCTAGTGTGAGCACTGCTCAGGGTCCATTTGAGACCCTCATGAACTCTGACACACTGGGACTTGGTCCCTAGTTATTCTCTGAATCTCTCCTATTAACCTCCCTAGTGTGAGCACTGCCCTGGATTCCTGAAGCCCTTGGGAACTCTGACATACTAGGGTATTAGTTCTATTTGCTCAACTCTGTTTTCTACCTACTGGGTGAATCAATTGGTTTCTGGCTGCCTTATGTCAATGAAGATGTAATTTATGGGTTGTTGTGAACCATGAGAATGAAGACCTGGCCTGGCTGGGTATATCTTTGGGCCTGCTGTAGGCTCCTTATAGTTATTTTACTCTGTAATTTATTCCATTCATTTTGGGTCTGTAATAAATGTTGTAATAACAATTGGGGTGTTAGTAAAATTGGAAAAATAGATTTATTCTAATATTTGCATGAACGGGTAGAAATCCTGCCTATATGTATTTAATTTGCTCGAACATGTTCTGCTACTATGTATGTTAGATAACCTACCTATAGGACTTGAGTGTTTAATTCATTTAACATATTCTGCTTCTACATGTTTGTTAGATATCATGTCTATAGGAAATAAAGTGACCAATGTTTCAATTTGCATTACAGCATATTTATTAGATACTATGACCCTAGGGTTATGTTAGCTTATGTTCTCCAAATCTGCATTTTATAAATCATGCCTATAGGGTTTTAATTAGTTAATGTGTTGTTGTTATAATTGCTCACTTATGAGACATGCCTATAGGAGCTAAAGCCAGTTTCAATCGCTAATTGTAGAAATCTTGCCTATAGGGTAATTCCACTCGCTTTTAAGTGTTAATATTGAACTTTCAACACTGTTTATATTAGAAAGCATGCTTATAGGATCAAACTGAGCAGTTCTGAATATTTTCCATGGCTATCACTGCTAACTACTGCGTAAATCACCTAGATAGCATGTCTATAGGTTTAATCGCTTATAATCAGTAATCAGCGAGCAATTGTGTAGTCGCTTAGAAGCTGTATCTAAAATGGCATCTTGCGTCTAAAACTGCCAGCATGTTCAAATCCCAAGGTCACATAGAAACCATGTCTATAGGGCCTAATGGCTTTAATTTGCCTCAATCCTGAAATTGTCTAACGATTAATGTGAAAATCTATTCGCGTGTATTTGTTGTCTAAGTGTGGAGGCTAACTTGAGCCCTTTAATTGCTTTTACAAGAAGTCCAACTTATTTTGTATGTCTCCTAGTTTTATCATTTATGAGCAGCCTAAGCTAAGTCTAGAAACCATCCAAAATAGAGGTCCAAACGCCTCCTGGGCCATAGGCATGGGACGGGTAGTGCACGCATAGGGCACGGTTTAGAATCAACTAGTGCGCTTTAGGTAAAAACTTAAAGATAGTAATCGGGTAGCAGAAGATGATAGTATGTGCCCGCTGAATAATACAAGTAACACCCCCACCTCGAGGGAGTTACGAAGTATTATTTATGTTGCACGGGGTGAACCTTTAGGCTAAAGAACTTAGGACCCCCCATCTTGTCTTTAAACCAATTATCTGTGTTTACTCAAGGACTTTCTAATAATGATTATTTTTTCAAGCTTCTTATTTCTCTCTCTGACTATTTGACTAATTCATATAATTCAAGTTTGGCCGGGACCCACAGTTGTTGACCTCGAAGAGTGCCTAACACCTTCTCTTCGAGGTAATTTGAGCCCTTACCCGATCTTTGGTGACGCAAACTGGTTAAACCAGATTTATTTGCAAATAGGTGCCCTAACGCACCTCAAACCCATTAGGTGGCGACTCTCTCTTTTAACACCTTCCTTTAAAAGATTTGTCAAGCGTCGAGGCCCGATTTCACGAGAAAGAGGGGCGCGACACTCAATCATATACAAGCATTAAATTAAATACTCATAAGGTTTATACACTAGGGTTGGGTCACAACCCTAGTAAATGTCTAGCTACTCAGAGTAGAAAATGAAGAAAACAAAGAAGAAATACTAATTAAAGCCATAATACAAAATTAAAATGACAAACTATGATGTTTTTGTCCCAAAATGATCACAAATTTTCTAAAATGGTAAACTACAATGGCTACAGCTGAGAAAACTATAAAACTTGATCTAAAAATGTGATTCCCGTCTATTTATAGTGGCTCAAAATTTGCTGACAAAAATGCCCATCTGGAGGTTCTGCGGCCGCACATTGCTTGAGTTTGCAGGGGAATGGATTCTGCAGCCACACAATTTGGTTTGCGGCTGCAATTCATCTTTTGCGGCCGCACAATTCATATGCGGTATGCACTTCAGGAAAGGCTTCAGTCTTTGTCATTTTGCACACTCTCTGAACTTTTTGAATTCTTGTTAGTTCGGACCTTCTGCGGCCGCACAATTTGTGTGCGGTCTGAAGTTCTCTTCATTCCATCTCTGAGCTTCAGCAACAGATCTGCGGCCGCAAGGAGAATTCTGTGGTCCGCACCTGCTTCTTCGGACTGCACTTTTGGTCTGTTGCGCCCCTTCTGGCATTGTGAGCCGGAACACTCCTTTTTGAGTTGGATTTCTTCATTTCAGCCCAAATCTCCAATATTCCTGCAATTTACACACTTTCATTAGTTTTGGAAACATATATCAATACTTTCGGACTAAAACAAAAATAAAAAGATACTAATAAGTGGTCAAAATTCATAATTATTAGAGTGCAAAGTAATCAGCTACATCTAAATGCATGAAGTCTAAATTATTTTCAAAATTAAAATTTGGTTTAGCATTTTTCTCTGTCTTCTTTAGGGAGGCTTGATAAAGCTCAACTAGGTGCTTTGGCGTACGACAGGTACGTGACCACTGCCCTCTTCCTCCACATTTATAGCGTGTATTTTCTGCATTTGTTGTTTGCACCGCTTCATGCTTTTGTTTCTTCATTTTCCATTGCTGGTGGTTAGGAAGGTTCTTTGGTGCATTACAATTACCATGATTAGAGTTTCTTCACCGACCACGGCCATGACCACGGTTGGGGCCATGACCTCTTCTAGGCTTAGCTTGGTGGAAGTTCGTCTCATTCACTTCAGGGAATGGACAAGAACCAGTAGGCCGAATTTCATGGTTTTTCATCAATAGCCCATTATGTTGCTCGGCCACAAGGATGTGAAATAAGTTCAGAATACTTTTTGAATCCCATCTCTCGATATTGTTGCTACAAGAGCATATTCGAGGCATGAAAAGTGGTAAAAGTTTTCTCCAGCGTATCGTGATCAGTAATATTATCACCACATAATTTCAATTGGAAAATAATTTTAAACATAGCAGAATTATACTCACTTATAGATTTAAAATCTTGTAGTCTTAAATGAGTCCAGTCATAACGTGCCTGTGGAAGAACGACCATCTTCAGGTGGTCATATCTATCTTTCAAATTATTTCACAGTATGACTGGATCTTTAACAGTAAGATACTCCATTTTCAAGCCCTCATTAAGGTGATGGCATAGAAATATCATTGTTTTGTCACGGTCTTGGTTTGATGCTTGATTTTTGTCCTTGATGGTGTCTTCCAGACCCATCGCATCAAGATGAATTTCAGCATCAAGCACCCAAGTTATGTAGCTTTTGCCCAATATATCCAGGGCTACAAATTCAAGTTTAGAAAGATTTGACATTATTTAGAAAAAGTTCGTACCTTTGATACTTTCAAAGTATTTGCTCGAGATGGCAGAGTCTCGTGCTAATAACGTATTATAAAATAAAGACTGTAAAGTAAATAAAGCAAAGATAAGTATAGAGAGAAACTTATGTATTATTCAACTTCAAACTGATGTACATAATGAACTGAAAACTGCTTTATTTATAGAAGAAAGGAAGCAGCAGCGAGGCTTTTCAGGAAGCAGCAGCGAGGCTTTTCAGGAAGTAGCTGCGAGGCTTTTCTTGAGCTGCTTGTAAGTTGTCTGTATGAGCTGCTCGCAATCTGCTTGTTTAATAAGAAGTTGTTGCAAATCATTTCATTGAGTCTCTTGCAACCTGTCTGCATCAGTTGTTTGTAGATAAACTTCAATAGAGTACTAAACGGATAATCATCTTCAGGAAGATTATTTATAGCGGAGTAATAAATGGACATCCACGATATAATATTTTTATAACAAATTGCAAATTATTATAAGTAATGATAAATCGTCAAGTCAACGATAGAATAAAATTAAAAGAAAAGGTAGAAGTCAATGCTATGTATACATCTCACCAAAATGTGAACGAGGAAGACCAATAAGAAGCTTGTTTTTTTCTCTTTTTTTGTTGGTAAAACTATCTGGTATTTGATATCCAGTGGTCTAGCTAATCGTTATTTGCTCCGCGTAGGGCTCCTTAAGGGGAGGTGCTTCCTACTAGGAATTTGCCCGAGAGTTAGCTATTGACTGATAAGTTAATCTTGAAGTCTTGAACACATACAATATAATAAGCATACTTTAACAGTTCAAGCTACAGCTAATTAATTAAACAAATCTTTGTCATGTCACATACATTACGCAAAATTGTCGTTTTGTAATTTCTTTCCTATATCTATATATTTTATTTTAGTTTTTTTTCCTTATACTTGTAAGATAATGTGCTTAATTATAGCACTAATGACATTAGCATCTCCACCTGCTTTTTGGCCTTGTCTTAATTATATAAAATTATTTTAAGCATCTTATATAGAGTGGAAGTGTATCACTGGATTCTCAAATGGACAACGTGGTTGCTAGACTTTTTTTTTTGTCATTTTGTCCACACACACTAAAAAAAATCAAGGTCATGAACTATGATTCCAATTATAAGACTACTATAGTACACGTTTATAAAAACCCGAAAAATCGAACCAAATCGATCAAAAATCGATACCTTTTTGGTTTGATTTGATTTTGGTTTTGAATTTTAATAATCGATTGATCACGCCTAACTCTAGTCCTAAAAAGGATAAGCGGTCGCTACAAATATAATTCGGGCTAAAAGTACGGAGTCGAATCCCACAGAGAACTAAGGCTTAGCTACAGCTGTTTAATATCACTAAGAAGACAAGTTTGAATAATTTTCTAAATTATAAAGATTGAGATTTATATTTCTAACTAATTAACTAACAAATACTCGAAAGCGGTAAAATTATCAACTAAGGAGACTAAGAGTTCGAGATAAGATTAAGGAGGCCTAGAGTTATGATTTTCCAATCCCTCCCACTACATCTCCTATAAATTCGCCAAATATTCTCTACCGATCGTGAGTACTTCGGGTGTCGTAATTCTCTTCCGAGCAACTACCATAATTTACTAGACGTATTCTTCCGAACTATGCTAGTTAGCACTAATTCACCGCTCACTGAGATCGCACCAAGGTTTCGTTATTCCTAATCCCACCTTTAAACCCTTCGTATTGATTCCCCACATACGTTAGGAGTGATGTTATTCAACAACTACCTAAATATGTACCTTTTTCCAAGCAATACATAATAAATAGGCACAGTCAACTGAGAGATCTTCAATCACTAAAATAAACACGTAGTTAAACAAGTAGAGAATTTTAAAGGCTCAATTATATAAGAACGTAACAAGAATTCATCCTCCAAAAGGTTCCATCAAAACCCTAGATAAAAAATTAGCTATTCATAATAGTATGCAAAACTACAATACTAGAATTCATAACCAATAATGGAAATAGAGGAAGAAAGAGGAAAAGCGTGTAGTTGAATCCTTCTCCTTGCTCCTAGCATGTTCTTGCCTCCCCAAAGTCTTCTCTTCACTCAAAAAGTGGCTAACTTTCATATTTATATGGTTTAGGGTTGAGTTGGGCCGAAATTTCTTCTTCTAATTCGGATTGGAAAAGTTGAATTACTTCGTTGTCTGGGACTTTCCTGATTTCTTCTGCTTCGGTCCCGATTTGGCGAAGTGAACCTCGCTTCGCTGTCCGGGAGTTTTCTCTTCAGCTCTTTTTTCACCAATTTTTTTCCCATTTGATCCTTTTCCGCGCAAGTTTATCCCTACACATAAAAACACATAATGAGTATATTTTCACCTCAAAAGCGATGTGAACTCCCGCAACTCACACACGAAATAACACACAAACACATTCAAAACATGCACTTATCATCCCTTATCACCACCCCCACACTTAAACTCTTGCTCTTCCTCGAGTAACTTAAAAGTAAGCACATAAACAAGAAACACCTTTCAAAACATACGCAAGCATCACACCAATGACCATGGTTTATCTCAATGCTTAGATCCCAGCAGATACACTCTTCGTACCTTTCCTCAAGTTTTAAACTCATGCTAAGATTACTTAAAATATTCGTGTGGCTCTTTCTAACATCCTCGCCTCAAAACTTGATTCTAATGCATTCCACACTATGACTCGCTCCTTGTGCCAACTCAAAAATCAAGGTCTCTACCAATCCTATGCAAATAATGTGCCCTCACTAACAAACTACATAGAGAAAGTAGTCCACACACTCAACATAAGTTCAAGTATAGTTTAAGGACTCAAATATAGAAAGAATTCACTCACTCTCACAAAGAAACTCTTACGCCACCTATGTTAGTACTATAGGCTTGCCCGTAGTGTAAGTCTTTACTAATTTAATCTCGTAAAGTCTAGGATCAAGTAGGACTTTATAGGTTTTAATGTAGGCTAAGGGACGGCTAGGATATATTTGAGAAGATAGTGACTAACCCTCCTAAGCACTTTAATACACTACACTTCACTTTTAAGCACCTTCTTGTCATGACCAATTCAATGTCTTGCCATGAAACCATACACATTTAGGCCCTTCTTCATTAATCACATCAACATATAGATATTTACTAACCCAGATAAAGATATGAGAGGTGTTATTCTTTTTGTTTTCACTCTCTTCAATTTGGTATTTCTGGCTAGTATTTGTGTTTATACACAAGTGCGCCTTTTCGAGATTTCTATGGTTCCACTCAAAAGCTACCCACTCTCTTTATTTACTCTTCTAGCTACTTAAGTACTTTCGGAGGCAAAGGTCCAACAAGATTTGATTAAGAACAAAAGGGATTCGGCTTGTAATGTGGTTGTCAAAGAAAATGTCTACATACTCAAAAGGGGTGACTACGGATAATATTAGCATTGCTAGGAAAATAGGCTAAATGGTCAATCAAACAAAGCCTATATCACTTCCCAAACTTATAAAACTTAATCATTTCGCTTTGACTCACACACGGGGCAAGTTCTAGACTAGCAAGGATGGCACAGAGTACATCATAATCTCACTTCACACAATGCACATGACTCACACATGATGGCTCAGACCCGACTCCTAAATTAAAACAACTAGCACAATCATTATAAAATTGAAGCACATGAGAATTAATCATAAGAGTCAAAAGATGAGACTCGGTGAAAGCCACATATATTTTCAAGGCATGTAATTATAGAGATCATGAAGAAAGTACTTAGTGCGAATGCTCCACCTCTAAGCCCGGATATAAAATATGTCAAAAAGCATATATATACTCAAGTTCTCCCCATTCCATTATCAGTTAAAAAGAAAAAAACGAAAATCATTTTTTTTTTCTTGTTTTGTTTTTTTTCTTTGGACTTTAAACTCTAAAGAAAATTATCTAGGAAGTCCATCGTCGGGAAAAGTCCAAAACTTTTTTGAAAATTCTACCTACAAAAAATAAAAAAACTACAATCCGGTTCAAAGGTCATCTCTTGGAAAAGAACCGTGGCCATAAGAAAAACCAAGAGGGATTATTTCTGCCTAAATTCTTTTTTTTGTTTTTGATTTTTTTTTTCCAGCACGCATAAAATAACACTACTAGAGCATAGAAAATCACCCAAACAGTCTCTTTACCCCCCACACAATATTGTGCATTGTCCCCAATGCATACCCATAAATACAAGAGGGTAAAATAAACTTCCTAGTAGGCCAAACTCATGAGGTACTCAGACTTCTCCTATACTTGGTTCTTTATGCGGGCACCCCACACTTAGTTCTAACCATCTCTCTTGCTTTTGCTTTCTTCAATGGCCTTGCTTCCCATGCTCCTAGAGAAATCAAAAACAACACTACAAAAATAATACAATAATAAAATAAAAAAATAAAAATAAAAGAAAGCAGTAAATCTGGGTTGCCTCCCAACAAGCGCTTGATTTAACGTCGCGGCACGACTTGAAATACTTTTTTGCCTCCACCTCGAACTTATGAATTGAATCCCAAGTTTTGATTCAAGCTTACAATTATGCTCCTGGGGTGGTGGAATGAATCTAGTTGGCCCAAGGAAATAATGAAGTATTCTGCACTTCTTGGCCTTTAGATGAGGCGTTTAATCCTGACTTTCCGGCAAGAAGAATTCCAGAGTGTAGGCACCTTGTTCCTCATTCCTTGACTCCTCAATTGGCTCGGATGACTCTATTTCTATATCATCATCCAAACACAATGTGGAAAAATGCTTGGAGTGTGGGCCAATGTGCTCAACTATATGAACTTTGGGACTGTTAACATCCTTAAAACCAAAGACACATTTGTCAACTAAATATGTATCTGTAATGTCTTCGGTTGACTCTAGTATCTGTTCTACAACATCGGCATCCTCAAATTCTAGTTCGATAGATTGTTGGTGTTCTACTCTGACCTCTTCCCTTAGCACCTCAAATTCTGCATCTAATACATGCTCATTTTGGCTACTATCCATAATATCAGCTGGTTGAGCATTAAATGCTTCAACTAATTGACTCACTTGTGCCTCAGGCTAATAATAGTTGCCTCTTGCCTTTGGATATTATCCCTAGCCTTTGTATCTGCGGTTGTTTCTCATTACTTCGATCCATGAGGCACTTTAACATATCTTTGATCTCCTTCAGGTCAGCTTCCCTAGGTTCTTTGTTCCTGTTAACTTCACTAGAAAAAGTAGAACCATCATAGTAAGAGATTGGGGAAGGATAAGAAATATAAGCACAACCATGAAAGTGACCATCTTGACCACCACACATATCACACACATTCCACACATAAGATTGAGTTGGTGCACATAACTCGCTCTCCGAAATATTTTTACAATTTTGCCCCATGTGGTTTCCTCCACAATTTAGACAAGGAAGATCAACAGTAGAATTACCAATATCAAAACTCCCATAATTCCAGGATGCCGTGTTTCTCAAATTAACAAGTAAAACAAAAATAAAAAAATCAAATACAAGAAAATAAAAATAAAGGTTCAAACTTGCAACCTAGCAATATGTAACCCTACAACTATACCATTAGTTCCCCGGCAACGGTGCCAAAATTTGATCATGCCCAACTCTAGTCCTAAAAAGGATAAGCGGTTGCTGCAAATATAATCCGATCTAAAAGTCTGAATTCGAATCCCACAGAGAACTAAGGCTTAGCGACCGCTATTTAATATCACTAAGAAGATAAGTTTGAATAATTTTCTAAATTATAAAGATTGAGATTTATATTTCTAACTAATTAACTAACAAATACTCGAAAGCGGGAAAATTATCAACTAAGGAGATTAAGAGCTCGAGATAAGATTAAGGAGGCCTAGAGTTATGATTTTCCCAATTTTCGGAATCCTTCCCACTATATATCCTATAAATTCGCCTAAGTATTCTCTACCGATCGTCAGTATTTTGGGTGTCGTAATTCTCTTCCGGGCAACTACCATAATTTACTAGACGTATTCTTCCGAACTACGCTAGTTGGCACTAATTCATCGCTCACTTAGATCACACCAAGGTTTAGTTATTCCTAATCCCACCTTTAAACCCTTCGTATTGATTCCTCACATACGTTAGGAGTGATGTTATTCAACAACTACCTAAATATGTAACCTTTTTCCAAGAAATATATAATAAATAGGCACAGTCAACTGAGAGATCTTCAATCACTGAAATAAGCATGTAGTTAAACAAGTAGAGAAATTCAAAGGCTCAATTATATAAGAATATAACAAGAATTCATCCTCCAAAAGGTTCCATCAAAACCTTAGACAACAAATTAGCCATTCATAATAGTATGCAAAACTACAATACTAGAATTCATAACCAATAATGGAAATAGAGGAAGAAAGAGGAAAAACGTGAAGTTGAATCATTCTCCTTGCTCCTAGCGTGTTCTTGCCTCCCCAAAGTTTTCTCTCCTCTCAAAAAGTGGCTAACTTTCATATTTATATGGCAAAGTAACTTGCTTCGCCAGCGTAGTGAGTGTTGCTTCTCCTGATTCGGATTGGAAAAGTTGAATTTTTCTGCTCCGGTCCCGGTCTGGCGAAGTAACACTCACTACGCTGTCCGGGACTTTCCTGATTTCTTCTGCTTCCGTCCCGGTCTGGCGAAGTGAACCTCACTTCGTTGTCCGGAACTTTTCTCTTCAGCTCTTTTTTTACCAATTTTTCTCCCATTTGATCTTTTTCCATGCAAGTTTATCCCTACACATAAAAAATACATAATGAGTATATTTTCACGTCAAAAGTGATGTGAACTGCCGCAACTCACACACGAAATAACACACAAACACACTCAAAACATACATTTTTCATCCTTTATCATCGATCAAATTTGGTTTCGTTTTGCTTTTAACGAAAACATAGCCGAAAAAATAGAACCAAACCGACTATAGAAGTAGTTATTTAAAATTTATTATTATAGTTCTGTATATGTACATTTTTATACAAAGTTTCTAAAATTTTATGGTACATGTTAATCGTTTGCATTTTTAGTCTAGTTATTTGCTATTATAATAATCTAGTTCTTTGCCTTTACATTCTAGTTTATGGTAGTTTTCTTTTGCTAAGTAAAACAATCTATTTCATGATAAAAATAATCTATTTGTTATAAGAAATATCAAATTATGGTGGATGTCTACTCTTCCTGATCTTCATCTCAAATACATAATGACATATTCAATGACACATTTTTTATGTTTAATGACATATTCAATGACATATTTTTTTCACTTTTCATGCCTATATAAAGGCCTTGTAATAGATAGGAAAATACACACAATTGAGGAAGAAATAAGAATATCTTCTCTCTTTCTCTATATATCTCTTAGCTTGTTTTTCCTTGTTCTATATTGTTACTTTGAGTTATATTTTATAACACGTTATCAGCACGAAGTTCTAGCAAACTGAGTTGTTATGATGCGGCTAGTGTCGGTAGAGTCATTTAATGTTAATAACATGGTAAGAACGATAAAGGTATAAGATGTACAATGCCAGCATATATTCGGCCATCACGGTTAGCCTTTTCTAATTAGTTTTCAAGTTTCTTTACACTTTGCTATTTATGTTTCCATGCATGAACAAACTTGCTTTACAAAAAAGTTTTTCTTGAAAGTCTATCAAATCATGTAAGGATTTTTGGTGTAAAGAACGATAAATATTTTTTCTATAACAAGTATTATGTTCCTATGTGTTAATATTAAGAAACACGAAGTGAAAACTTTTGAGAGAGCACATATTTCTCCTTTCTATTTTATCACATATCTCTTCCATCTTAAAGTGGGATAATTATTACGAAGGACATGTAGATTTTAATTGATAATGTGTTTTTCTAAAGCAAGTCCAAGAGAATGCACATATTAATTGAAGGCTCTGGAAGAGCTAATATAACTCTGCCTAAGGGAACAATACTTGTCATAGAGAATGCAATGTTCTCCTCCAAGTACAAGAGGAACTTGTTGAGTTTTAAAGATTTCCGCCGAAATGGATTTGATATTGAGAAAATAGATGAGAATAATATTGAATATATCATCGTTACCAAGAATGTCTCTGGCCAGAAAAGGGCTATTGAGAAGTTCTCATCTTTATCTTGTGGCATGTATTGGACAAGAATTAGTGCAATTGAGGCACATTCTATCGTAAACCAAAAGGTTACTAATTCCAATACTTTTGGACTTTGGCTTGATCGACTGGGACATCCCGGATCAATTATAATGAGACGAATTATAGAGAACTTAAATGGGCATCCTTTAAATAATTTAAAGATTCTTTTAAATAATAAATTTTCTTGCACTTCTTATTATCAAGGCAAGTTGATTATTAGACCATCACCAACAAAGGTTGGGATTGAGTCCCCTGTGTGTTTGGAACGTATACAAGGGGATATTTGTGGACCTATTCACCCACCTAATGGTTCGTTTAGCTATTTTATGGTCTTAATAGATGCATCTTCTAGATGGTCTCATGTATGCCTATTGTCATCTCGCAACCAGACATTTGCAAAATTAATGGCATAAATAATCCGATTACGGGCACAATTTTTCGATAATCCAATTAAGTCTATTAGACTTGATAATGCCACTGAGTTTTTATCCCAAGCATTTAATGATTATTGCTTATCAATTGGGATAAAAATGGAACATTTTGTAGCTCATGTTCACACTCAAAATGGCCTTACAAAATCTTTGATTAAACGTCTGCAATTGATAGCAAGACCATTACTCATGAAAACCAAGTTACCCACTTCAGTTTGGGGTCATGCCATTTTGCATGCAGCAATGCCAATTCGTCTCACACAAAAAATTATCATAAATATTCCCCATTGCAATTAGTTTTGGGTCATGAACCTAATATATCCCATCTAAGAATTTTTGGATGCGTTGTATATGTGCTTCTAGCACCGCCATATCGCACCAAGATGGGTCCCCAAATAAGGTTAGGAATATATGTTGGGTTTGAATCGCCCTCCATTATTCGCTACCTTGAAACATTAACGGGAGATTTGTTCACTGCTCGATTTGCAGATTTTCAATTCGATGAGGCATTTTTCCCAAAATTAGAGGAGAAATTGGTGAAACCAAACGTGAAATTTTGTGGAAAAATACATCATTATATCATCTTGTTCCACGTGCCTCTATTTGTGAAAAAGAGGTGCAAAAGATTATCCATTAGCGAAAAATAGCAAATCAAATATCAGATGCATTTACAGATCTGAAAAGGATAACGAAATCACATATCCCTGCGGAGAATGTTCCAATCCGTACTGATCTCCCTGTTGTACAATCTTCTAATGTCATAGCTAATGAGTCAAAATCACTCCTAAAACGTGGCAGGCCATTGGGTTCTAAGGATCGAAATTCTAGAAAAGGAAATTAAATGATTAAGATGACACTACGAAAAAGTTTCATACATAAACCCATGATTTAACCAATCCTGAGATTCATGAGGATATCGATGAGCCTGAGATTCAAGAAAATAAAGAACTATCAATAAATCCAATCGATATTGAGACAAATTTGAATTGATTGAATATAGTGGTGGATTATGTCTTTGCATATAATGTTGCAAATAGCATTATGCAAGATAATGAGGATCTTGAACCTCAATCTGTTGTAGAATATCGACAAAGACGTGATTGGCCAAAATGGCAAGAAGCAATCCAATCTGAGTTGGATTTACTTGTGAAACGTGAAATATTTGGGCATGTAGTCCTAACACCTAATGGTGTTAAACCTGTTGGCTGTAAATGGGTCTTTGTATGTAAAAGGAATGAGAAAAATGAGGTAAAAAGATATAAGGCACGCCTTATTGCACAAGGATTTTCACAAAGGCCTGGTGTCAATTATAAAGAGACGTATTCTCCTGTTATGGATGCTATAACGTTCTGTTATCTCATTAGTCCTGTTGTCCATAAAAAGCTTGACATGCATTTAATGGATGTGGTTACAGCCTACCTTTACGGCTCACTTGATAATGAGATATACATGAAAATTTCCGAGGGATTTAAAATGTCTGACGCATATAATTCAAAGTCTAGGGAAATTTTTTCAATCAAATTGCAAAGATCTTTGTATGGTCTAAAGCAATCAGGAAGAATATGGTATAACCGCCTTAGTGAATATTTATTAAAGGAATGTTATATAAATGATATCATTTGTCCATGTATTTTTATAAAGAAAACAACATCGGAGTTTGTTGTACTTGCCGTATATTTTGATGACATAAACTTTGTTGGAACTCCTACAGAACTCCAAAAGGCAATTGATTATTTAAAGAAGGAATTCGAGATGAAAGATCTCGGAAAGACAAAATTATGTCTTGGTTTGCAAATTGAACATTTGGAAAATGAGATTTTTGTTCATCAATCTGCCTACATAGAAAAGATATTAAAACGGTTTTACATGGATGGAGCACATCCATTAAGTACTCCGATGGTTGTTCGATCACTTGATGTGAATAAGGACCTGTTCCGACCTCAAAAAAAGAAGTTGGTCCTGAAGTACCATATCTTAGTGCAATTGGTGTACTAATATATCTTGCTAATACTACAAGGCATGACATAACTTTTTCAGTTAATGTCTTAGCAAGATATAGCTCTGCTCCTACAAGGAGACATTGGAATGGAATCAAATATGGGACTACCGATATGGGCTTATTTTATGGAAATAATTGCAGTCCTGATCTTATTTGTTATGCCGATGTTGGGTATTTATCTGACCCACAGAAGGTTTGATCTCAAACAGGCTATGTGTTTACATGTGGAGGCACTGCAATATCATGCCGATCGACTAAGCAATCAATCATGGCTACTTCATCTAATCATGCTGAGATAATTGCTATTCATGAAGCAAGTCGAGAATGTGTATGGTTGAGGTCTATAATACACCTTATTCGAGACAAATGTGGTTTGAAGTGTGACAAACTACCCACAATTTTGTATGAAGACAATGCAGCATGCATAGCTCAATTGAAGGGAGGATTCATAAAAGGAGATAGAACAAAGCACATTTCACCAAAGTTATTTTTCACACATGATCTTCAAAAGAATGGTGATATCGGTGTGCAACGGATCCGTTCAAGTGATAATATGGCTGATTTGTTCACCAAATCTCTACCGACGTCAACCTTCAAGAAACTAGTGTACAAGATTAGGATGCGAAGGCTCAAGGATGTGAATTGATACTCTCATCAGGGGGAGTTAATACGTGGTGTACTCTTTTTCCCTTACAAGGTTTTGTCCCACTGAGTTTTCCTTGCAAGATTTTTAATTAGGCAACCAAAAAGTGTATTTCTAAACATGTGTACTCTTTTTCTTTCACTAGAATTTTTTTTTCTAATAAGGTTTTAACGAGGAACATCATCTATGGACATCCAAGGGGGAGTGCTATAAGAAATATCAAATTATGGTGGATGTCACTCTTCCTCTATGATCTTCATCTCAAATGCTTAATGACATATTCAATGATATATTTTCTATGTTTAATGACATATTCAATGACATATTTTCTTCACTTTTCATGCCTATATAAAGGTCTTATAATAGATAGGAAAATACACACACAATTGAAGAATAAATAAGAATCTTTTCTCTCTTTCTCTATATATCTCTTAACTTGCTTTTTCTTGTTCCATATTGTTAATTTGAGTTATATTTTATAACACTATTTTAGTTGAGTCCTTAAATTATTTATCTATTTGATTCAATTATCATCAATACATCTTAGTAAATGATAGATTTCTCAAAGAGCAATTTGTTTGATAGTGTTACGTTGAAAATATAGTCGCCGGAATATATGTCATATTTAAGAAAGAACCGATAAATAACCAAAAAAATAAAAAAATAACAAAACCCGATATAAATCAAATTGATAAAAAATCGACTTAATTGGTTTGATTTTGTTCCAATATTTGAAAAATATATTTTTTTAGGGAGAAAAACGGTCCAAACCGAACTATGAACACCCCACGGTACACCATTAAAACAAAATCAAGAATAAGACGGTCAGAGAGCTTTATAACCCTTTTATATATATCTGACAAACGTAGCTGCTAGATGGTCATTATCGAATTTTCATTTTCAAATAGTTGACAAAAGAAGTGAAAGAAGAAAAGCAAAAAGGAATTGAATAAATTCGTATAAGTGATTAGTAAATTGTCTTTGAGAAATTCTATTATTCTATAATACTTTGCCGTAGTCATCTTCCAAAATAGTATTCCGATTAATTAGTATATATTTTCCAGTCTTACTTATGATATGCATGGTCTTTACACTTTTTAGACACAAGAAATCTCATATATATTGGAATTTGAACAAACTTATTTTAAAACACCATTTGACTCTTCCCATTTTTTTTTTAAATGGAGGATAATTAATTACTAGAGTGTAGAACAGGCGCTTACCCACAAAAATTAAATGGAGTATAATTTAAGCTGTATTTTTAGGTATAGTTTTGTAATGGCGTCTCTTTCATAAAAGGAAAATTGACATCTGAAAACCGATAGACCAAAAAAAAACAGCAGCTTATCGCTATGAAAAGATTATAATAGAAATATAGATTTAAAGAATCCTTGGTTGGATTATAATTATACTTGGCGTAACTACAACTTGTGATTATCCCATATCCATAGCCGCCTTCACCGTAATCACGAAGTGATTAGCTTTTGTTTTTATTATTTTTAGAAGAGTTTAACTTCTTTATACACTAACTGTAAAAGAAGTTTTATACTTAACGATAATTACATATAACCGTTCATAGCAGGATTAATAAAATGGAAAACAAGATAAGTAACATGTTAATATATATTTTATTGATAATATAAAAGAATTATAGTGCCAATGTGGGTGTGTACTGCGAAAAACAATACGGAATAGTTTATGTTTAATTTATCTACAAAACAAGTATGTACTGTAATTTTTGGCTAATTTCCTATTAGTAGTTCATTAGGTTGTTAATGAAATAATTTATCTTTCAGAACACCTAAATAATTAAAAACTTCTTAGGTGGTTTACGACTCGTGCGTTCTCTAACATTCTCCAATGTTTATGCCAGGCTAACTATAGATATAAACCAACTAATAACTTCTTTAAAATGGTGTACTTTCCTTTTTCTATTTTTTTAAAAAAAAAATTAAAGAACTCAATAGATCATCTACTCCTCCGGCACCTAAGCGTGTGACCAGACGTTTCATGAAGTGAGTGAAAATCACGGAATCTTAGTGTTCAAATTTCAAATACTAGGTTTTCCTCATTTGCTTAAGTTTTGATGGACAAAGTTACTAGATCCTACATAATACTGGTAATTAAAATAATTTCATTTTTTTAATATTGCAAGCTCATTAGCCCAATTTACAACCACCTCATTGGAGCCCAAGTCACAGCATCAAAGTATTGATTCTAACTGAAATAACCTAAGCTACAGTATGAAAGTTGGAGCTGAGAGTTGCTTCTTGGGAAGGGAGTTTCTTTGGACCTGGCCCAATATTGAACCCAAGTGTGAGGAAAATTGAAAGGAAAACCCAAGACAATAATGAAAGAATTCAGTAAAAATTGCACGGGGCGACCAAACCTATACTCATATTTTTAAAATTCTTTAACCTATACCCTAATTTTGACAATTTCATACGCCTCCTCTTCTTCCTCCTGACCAGTGCGCTCCTTTCTTCCTCCTCTTCTTTTCCTCTTCTTCTTTTCTCTCTCAAACACATGAGACTTTGTATAAATATTATTGATTGGATCTATAAAGTTTTAATTAAATCTTATCAACTACCATATTCTATGTTGAAGGACGAGTAAATAAAACTCCACAAGCTGGTTAAAGTAGGTGTGAATTGTGTCTTTCCCTGATTCATCCTTCTTAAACATACAACAGCAACTAACTACTACATGTCCTCTTTTCCAAGTTACCTGCCCCAAGTATGGCACATGCATGTGAAATTTATTATACACAATAGTTACTCTCGCGATCTCTTGGAATTAGCTTACCCCTTGCTTTATGATATCATCTGCAGGAAAAACGACAGAAAAGGGCGACAGAATTGAAAAATAAAAGATAGGAAAAATAACTTCAGAACATTATCAAAAAAATCAATTAAAACTTCAACATAATTTGACTTAAGTTATATTTTAAAGCCATCTAACTTCAAAGAAAGGCAGAACACAACTTCAGTTCTAAGACTGCTGAAGTTTAGCAAATATAAAACAAAAACTTCAGCTCCTAGAATGCTGAAGTTCAGCAATTACAAAACAAAACTCCACCTCCTAGAATGCTGAAGTTCAACAATTACAAAACAAAATTTTAGCCAAAATATGTTGTAGTTTTATTGAACTGAAGTTTGCCATTGCACTATTAACTGAAGTTTGTGTGATTGCCTTTGCAAGTCAGGCCAAACTTCAGGCAAAAATATCTAAAGTTTTGCTTTGATAAGGCTACACTTCAGGCAAAACATCCTGAAGTTCAAACTTCAAACATAAACTTTTACTACTTCAGGCCCGTATGTCTTAAATTACCCTAAAAGTGGGTACGTTTGCAATTTTTTTTGCAAAGCGGGTATAAGTTAAAATGTGACCCAAAATCTGGGTATAGATGCAAATCCCCCAAGAATTCAAACTCAAAATAGATTAACAAACTGCTTTGATTTAGAATGTAAGCTAGCTTCTATGTTGCTCGGACGCTCCTAAACTGTTGCCGGGTTTGTCTCTGATCCTCCAAAATTAGTGTATTTTTGGAAGATCCGACACGGGTGCGGCGGCATTTTGGAGAGTCCGCTCAACATAGGCTAGGTTTTACTGAGCTGATGGTCTATCGGAAACAGTTTCTCTACTTTCACAAAGTAGCAGTAAATCTGCTTACACACTACCTTTCTCAGACCCTACTTGTGGGATTACACTGATTTTGTTGTTATTGTTGTTGTATTAGGAGCTCAACTTAGATAGAAGACAGGCTTGAGATTTCAGTCCTTTTTGCTAAAGGCTATCGAAAAGTTGTCCGGTTTATGAGACAGCAGTAAGTGTTCTGTACTCGAGAGAATGAACTTTCATCCCTCACAATAATAAATGATTTGAGGACAGATATACACTTCACAAACTTAGAAGAAATATTCTCCACCATGTATAATGTGTGTTCACACTATAATGACAAAGCAGCAGTTGAACAGAATATTCAACAATTTCAAGTAATTCAAAGGATACATGTATAAAGGTCACAGTAAGATGCATTCTTACTCTTAATTCTGATGCATGACAACAATCCAGTCCTTATCAGGTTAACCGTAATGATCTAACTGCCCTGTGTTTGAAACATGCCTGTATGTTATCTGTGATTCCAACGACTGACAACATATATGCTTGAATGTACGTTTCGTTGTTCCATCTGGTCAAGCAAGCAGAAAAATAATTATAAATTCAAGTCTTTTGAGGGAACAGAGAGCAGGGGAAATACAACCACCCCAGTGTAATCCCACAAGTGGGGAGAGCACGGAAAATTAAAAGAAAAAGAAAAGGCACACCAGCATATAATACATGTCAAATGCTTGATAGCTTGAATGTTATATTACTGATCCAAACACCATATATCAAAAAGATATTACTGATCCAACAGCGGGAAAACCGAGTAAACCCTTGAAGTTGGGAAAAAAAAGAAGAAACTCATGAAATTGCAAACCCTTTGCTTATCATGTTAACTAGAATAGTAATGCTTTTCATCTATCATACCTAGAAATGACTATCCAACTTCAGATTATATACAAGTCCGCATTTGTTTCATCTTCCCAGGTCAAATAAAAATTAAAATATTGAAGAGGCTTTCAAACATTATTATTCAGCTTCTATAGAAGGCACTTAATGGAAAAATCTAGCAAGTTGATGTGCAGTACTATGGGTATTCCATGATATAAGCAATTGAAATATACAACTTTTTTTTTTAAATTAAATCCAATCAACCACAGGTTCTACCCACCAGTGGTGATGAGGGATTTGGCATTGACCCCAATCTTGTATATTAAGATCTAAAGTTGAATACATGAAGGAGGGGGACAAAATACCTTACCTCCTCAAAGTCTAAGTGAGAATTGGACAAGCTTGTTCTTTCCCTCCTCAAAGCATAAGTGAGAATCGGACAGTCCCAGTTCTTTACAAAAAGTAAGCTTCCAGAAGTTAGATTTTGAACTAGTGTAACTATCTACATTACGCTTACATTGAAGTAATGTGACTGGTGCGCCATGTAGCAACTCAAGTGTTCAACGTCTTATAGACTAATGAATATCAAAGAAAAACTAGTGTATTTTGAAACTATCGATGCACTCGACCGAGAAGATGAGACAAACTTACACCTCATTTTCCAACATCTGAAGGCTGAAGTGGAAGAGATTTGGACTGCAGTGATACAGATGAAACATTTTAAAGAGATTTTGATCAAAGAAATCGCGATATCTTCAAGAAACCAAGAACTTCTAATCCATTATAAATCCTGGACTTTCTTGACCAACCTCCATGAAGTCCGGAACATATCCAGATGATCTTAATGCCTTCATCAATCCTCTCAAGGCTCCATATATCTCTTTTGACTTGGAATGCCTCTCATCAAAGCAATAGAACTCGGCCACTTCATCTTCAACCTCAATCAAGCTGCATCCTGGTACCTTCCGGGACCCAGTGTCCCTCATTGCCACTTTCAGCTCTGCCACATCTTTCCACCTCCGAGCATCACCACAGATATTTGCAAGCATAACATAATTTGCAGGGTTTTTCGGATCAAGCTCAATAAGTTTCTGAAGAGCTAGTCTCGCAAAGTCAATGTTCTTGTATATTCTACATGCACCAAGTAATGCAGTCCAAATGACAGCATCGGCTCGTACAGGCATCTTCTCCACAAAATTCACCGCCTGCTCCAAAAGACCAGCTCGTCCCAACAGATCAACCATGCAACCATAATGCTCAATTTGAGGCACGATAGAATATTCATTCATCATCGAGTTAAAATAGGCAAAACCATCTGCAACTAAACCCATGTGAGAACACGCACATAAGACACCAATAAAAGTAATTCCATCTGGTTTTACTCCAGAATTCTTCATCTCTGCAAACAAACTCAAGGCATCACTACCACAACCATGCACTGCTAAGCCATTAATGATCGTGTTCCAGGAAATCAAATCTCTTTTATCCATGCTCCTAAACACATCAATTGCATTACTAACTACCCCACATTTTGCATACATATCAATCAACCCATTGGCAACATACACATTGTGCTTATAGCCATTGCTCTCGGCATATACATGCACCCACTTACCCAAATCAAGAGCACCTAATCTCGTGCAAGCAGACAACACATTCACAAGAGTGGCATCATTAGGCTGCACATCAGACTCATTTAGCATCCTCTTAAAGGCATCAATAACCTCACTAAAACGTCCATTGTGAGCATAACCTCCAATCAAACCATTCCAGGAAAAAATATTTCTTTCTTGCATCACTTCGAAAAGCTTCTCACACCCCTCAACATCCCCACTATTAGCATATCCATTCAACAAAGTATTCCAGGACATTAAATCCTTATTTGGCATCACATCGAAAAGCTTTCTAGCCTCTACCATATCCCCACATTCAATGTATCCTGTAACCATCCTATTCCATAATACAACATCTCTCTCAGGCGCCAAGTCAAAAAGCATTCTTGCGGACGCCAAATCGCCATTCGTAACATATCCATTGATCATAGAAGTCCATGTAAACACATTCCGAAAAACCATCTCATTAAACACCCTATAAGCGCATTTCACTCTTCCCACACTCGAATACATATCGATCAACGTAGTACCCACAAAACTATTACTCAAAAATCCAACCTTTAGCACAACAGCATGCACTTCTTCACCTTCTACCAAAGCTAACAACTTTACACAAGACTTCAAAACCATAGGAAAAGTAAAACAATTCGGCCTAACATCTTCGTCCAGCATTCTCCGAAACAACACTACTACTTCTCTGTACATATCATTCTGGAGATACCCTTTGAATATTATGTTAAAAGGAGAAGCATCTAGCTCAGGAATTTGATCGAATATATGGTGGGCATAGAAAATTTGTCTTAATTCCATACATTTAGACAAAAGAGAAGGAATAATGTATTGGGTATAGCCAATACATTGGGTTATAATTTGTGTTTGAATTTGTTTGACTTGCTTTATAGTTTTACATGATTTTAAAAAAGTAATGAACTTTTCTTCAAGGAGTCTATGAGGAGTCTTTAAGGATATGTTTATAGCAATTTTAGCTATTTTGGAAGAAAAAAATACTTTGATGGGTGATGGGAAGGCTAAAATTGAAAATTCTTTGCAGCAGAGAGCTCAAAGCAATGGCAAAGTAGGAGGATTTCCTGTAATTGAAACTCAGCCCTTTGGTTTCTTTTTCCTAATTTCTTTCCTTACTTTTTAGAGATAATAGCATTTTTTATCCCTAAGATTAAAAAATAATAATATTAGTAAATAAGAAATATTTTGATAAAAACTTTGTATCCCAAAAGATTAATAATATTATTTAAGTGTTAGTTAAAGCTAGCCCTTCGTTTACTGTGTGAATGGTAGTAGCTTTTGTTCATTTGTCTTGTAAATTTATGAAATATAAATAAATTATTAGTTTAAAGCTAATTTAAGAAGAGCGTCGTGAGTGGTGCCCATGGTATTCAGTGAAGCTAATTTAGGAAGAACTCCTTTCCAATTTGAACGGTCATTATTCCCTTAAAAAGTACTTCTTCATCTCATATTAAAAGCAGAAACGTGATTATTAAAAGTAGTTAGTCTCAAATTATTTGTTATTTTAGAGTTAAAAACAAAATTGATTGTTTTTTTCCCTTTTTACTCTTAGTAATAATTGTTCTTAAATATGGAAATAACACATAAATAGAATAAATATTCAATAAAGATAGATTATATCTTAAGACATAAATAAAGGTAGAATAGTCCGATCATTTTCCTAATTAATATTTTTTAAGAGACATGTAAAAGAGAAACACGACACATAATATGAGACCGAAGGAGTATTTAGTGAAAGTATTTAGTGGAGTTTAACTCCATGTGATTTTCCTTATCTACCTAATGGTCGGAGCATCACAGAATGTGAACACCTCTATTTTCTAGTTTTTCAATCTTGAAAATTTTGGTCGCCTAAAAACTTTTAAAATTGTTATAAGAAAATTAAATTATGGTGGATGTCTATTCTTCTCCATTATCTCAATAACTCTCAATATTCTAATAATTATGGAGTTATGATTGTAACTTTATAACCTCCTCCATGATCTTCCTCTCAAATGCATAATGACATGTTCAATGACATATTTTGCAATAGTGATTCTTCACTTTTCATGTTTATATAAAGGATTTGTAATATATAGGAAAATACACACAATTGAAGAAGAAAATTTCTTCCTTCTCTCTATCTCCATTTCTTGTTCATGTTTTATTAAATTGCTTTTATTTCATAACAATATTTCTTGTTCATGTTAGACTAAATTACTTTTATTTTATAACACGTTATCAGCACGAATTGCACACAAAATATGAACACGAAGCGGATGAGCCTCTATTTATTTTTGTTCTGTCGCCACTGGATTCCCCAAGGCAATCCAGTTTCATTCCCAGAAAAAATACAAAGCTAACACACCTTATGGTGAGTTATGGTGATTAGTACGGTAAGTAAAAAGTTATGAAATGGTTGGGCCATTAACTAAAGTTTGTATCTCTAACACTGAGGCTTCTTTTGCCATTGACGTTGTTGATGCCCTTTGTCATAGTATGAGTTTGCACTTATCATTTATTAATACTTAAAGGAAATAATTTTCTCCATTTATGTTATATTTGGGACCAACTATAAGTTTCTTTAATAATGATATTTGATTTACCGTCATTCTAATTACCCAACACATTAGTCATATGTGTATTTATAATTAATTGAATCATGTGTATTGAACCTAAAAATACTATAAAAATGATGTCCATGCTCCCAAGTTAGTTCATTATTTTTATTGATGACCTTTCATTAATTTGGTCATTATCCAGAAACTTGGGGAGCGTTCTAACTAGGAGTACTTTGATTGTTTTGTCACAAGATAGTATTTTCTAATTGACATGATAATATATGATGGATATCTGCTAGTCTTAGTTAATGAATTTATAGAGTATATTTTTTATAATTTAAAATACTATGACTAAAATATTTCTTAAGCCATAAATATTTGTTGGAAGCATAATTGCTAGCAAAAAACGAAACGACATAATAAAAGATCTCCCGCTCAAAGTTTTCTGTGTGTGTTGCCTCCGAGAAGACATTATAATATGTTGTTATGCTAACAATGCTTGCTTTGCATTTATTTTGAAGTAGTTAGTCTATCATAGAAGAATTTGAGAGGATCTAAATACTTAGTGATCAAAGATCCAATGAGCACTATTAACAGTATGCCCGAGAGGCTCGAGGAAGAATCTCAGTGCTGTGTGGCCTATTATACATGCCATTGGTTGTTGGTTGAGGTAAGACGGTAGGTTCTAGTCCCACTGCATCATAATAATAAAATATTGGGTTCAAGTTCCAACATATTAAAGCCTAACACGCTATTATGAGAACAAGACATTAGATATAAGTTCTGATGCACATGATGAGATAAGACGTTGGGTTTGAGTCCCAACTCATTATGGCCTAAGATACCTTTATATGGGTAAAGCATTTGGTTTGAGTCCTAATGCATAATATTGATGATAATAATAATAATAATAATAATAATAATAATAATAACTAAAGAAAAATAATGTATTTTTCATGAAAAAGCATGAAGCTTGTCCCACTTGATTTGCTTCATTCTTGAAGTGAATGTGATAGCAGTGCATGATACGTCTAAATACATACAAGTAGTTGAGCAATGAGTGTGGGCGTGCGATAGACCAAAAAAATAATAGTTATCATTATGGTAATTATAAAAAGGGAGAACAAGGCAATGTTTACCATCAAATTGGTATGACAAAAAAATAATAAAGCACATCGCTATGATTATACTCTATTCTTTGAAGAGAATGTAACTTATGATAAATATTGAGAATGCAAACTCGTTCCTGAAAGTGAATGTGAAAATATATGTATGATAAAGATTAAGCATAATAATGTACTTGTTCATGGTTGGATAAATACTACAACTCACCTCTAAGGGAGGTTTGAGACAAAGAAAGATAATGAATATTATTGTGTAGTTACATGAGTATATCATTGGTCGCATACATGTGATACACCAAAAAATATTTTGTCATGCCTTATGAAAGTTATTAAAAGCAAAATTAAAGCAAGAAATTATTTTTCTTATGATGATTTTGAACATGCCAATTATTATGATATGATTCTCTTTGTGAAGGATACATTCATTATATGGATGGTGTGACACAAGATCTTGTAGTACAAAAGTAGTTAAGAGCTCTAAAAGAACTAATTTGTTACTACCCGGATGAATGAAATTGTTCATGACATTAATATTGTAGTAAGTCTCAAAAGAAATATTTTAATTTATAAATATATTAGCCAAAGTGGTTGGCATATTGAGACTATAAATGAAAAGAAGATTGAATATATTTATATTACTATAATCATACGGGGTAAATATGAAAGGTTACCCGACTTTTTTTCTATTTGTACTACACAAGTGTATGCATGATAATGCAATCACAATCCACAAGTAAACTAGAGCTTTACTGAAATAAATATTAGTTGGCATGACCGGTTGACCATCCCGGTTCAATTATGATGCAAAAATTAATTGAGAATTACATTGGCATATATTGAAGAAAAAAAAGATTCTTCAAGAATTATCTTATGCTGTTTATTCTCATGATATACCAGTTAAGGTTAGGATTGAATCCCTTGATTTCTGGAGCAAATAAAATGTGATAAATATATAGGTCCAGTCACCTGCCATGTGGATCTTTTATTATTATATGATTTTAATAAATGCATCTATTCTATTGTCACATGTGCATTTGTTCAACTTGCAGTTTGACTGTTGCAAGGTTACTTGCTCAAATTATTAGAGCAAAGTTCCAAAATATAAATTATGATTATTTATCTTGATAATACTAGTTTAAATCCAAGTTTGTTTAGCAGAAATTGTATGCCTCCTATTATAACTAAACCATTGGTTAGGAGAACAAAACTCCCAAAACGAAATTTGGTATGAGATGTATTGTTTAATATATATAGCAGTACTTGTACGCATCTAGCCAAGTTATGAAAAGTTCTCCCTATCACAATCGGTTCAAGGTTAAGGACTAAATAATTTCCATCTAGAAATATGGATGTGCTATATGATTTAATTATGTCACCACAATGCACAAAGATGGGTTCCCAAAGAAGGTTGGGAAATGTGTTGGTAATCCCAAGCTAAATGTTATATTTCAACTGCTAATACTCCCAATAGAATAGCGTCCCTGATAGACAGATTTTATGGCACGCATAAAGCGTAATAGACTAATCGGTTCCAAAGATAAAACTCCTTGAAGAAGAAGAGGAGCAAATGTTCAAGATGTCATAATAAATAGGCAAGTGCTCTAGAAGAGCACCATGACATAACACTTCATAAGACCTCATGGGAGAGGATCGGGTATCTGAAAATAATGACATAAAGAGATCTCAATAAGTTATGTCTTTATTGGGTAATAATGGAACCAATATAAAATGATCGTCGATGATGTTGTTAATATAATATAGCACTCAATATTATTAATATTGACGAGGATCTTGAGCTCAAATCTGTCATGGAATGTAGACAGATAAATAATGAGCCAAAATAAAAATAAAAAATATGCAATCAAGATTGATTTCATCTGAAAAATGTGAAGTTAGACGGATAGTCCCAACAGTTGAAAGTATAAAGTCAGTGGAGGTATAAATGTATTCTTGTGCAAAAAAAAAGTCAAATCGATAGGCATAAAGATGACTTGTATCACAAGAAGATTTGTAAATATCCTAACATTGATTATATAGAGACATGTTCTCCTATAGTGGATGTAGTCATTTTAAGTTTTAATCTGGTAATACATAAAAAACTTGATATGCGTATAATGGAAATCATTGAAGGATTTAAATTGTTATGAAGCATATTAAGATTTTCAAGAAATTTATTAAATAAAGCTTCAAAAATCCTTATACGAATTGAAACAATGAGGGCGCATTCGGTATAATCGCATGAGTGAGTACCTGCTGAAGGAATGATACAAGAATGATTCAATTTGTCCTTATAAAAAGATCTAAATTTGTTATAATCGTCATGTATGTTGATGATTTAAATATCATTGGAACTTTTGGGAGCTTCCTAAAGCAGTAGACTGTTTAAAAAAATAATTTGAAATGAAAGATCTTGGAAAGATAAAATTTTGTCTTGGTCTACAAATTGAGTATATGAAAGATGAAATTTTTGTCCATCAATCAGCATACACTGAAAATATTTTAAAATGATTCTATATGGATATATAAAGCACATCCATTGAGTACTCCGATGGTTATGAGATCACTCGATACAAATACAGATTCATTCCGACCTCATAAAAATATTGAAGAGTTTCTTGGTCCTTAAGTCATATCTTAGTGCAATTGGAGCATTAATGTATCTTGCTAACACTACAAGGCCTGACATAACTTTTCCAGTTAATGTCTTAGCAAGACATAGCTCTGCTCCTACAAGGAGACATTGAAATGGAATCAAACACATATTGCGGTATCTAAAAGGGACTGCAGATATGGGTTTATTTTATGGCTATGTGTTTACATGTGGAGGCACTGCCATATCTTGGCGATCGACTAACAAATCAATCGTGGCTACTTCATCTAATCATGCTAAGATAATTTCTATTCATGAAGCAAGTCGAGAATGTATATGGTTGAGGCCTATAATACATCTTATTCGATACAAATGTGGTTTGAAGTGTGACAAACTACCCATAATTTTGTATGAAGACAATACAACGTGCATAGCTCAATTGAAGGGAGGATTCATAAAAGGAGATAGAACAAAGCACATTTCACCAAAGTTATTTTTCACACATGATCTTCAAAAGAATGGTGATATCAGTGTGCAACAGATCCATTCAAGTGATAATATGGCTGATTTGTTTACCAAATCTCTACCGACGTCAACCTTCAAGAAATTAGTGTACAAGATTGGGATGCGAAGGCTCAAGGATATAAATTGATGCTCTCATCGGGGGGAATTAATACGCGGTGTACCATTTTTCCCTTACAAGGTTTTGTCTCACTGGATTTTTCTTGCAAAGTTTTTAATAGGGTAACCAAAAAGCATATTTTTAAACATGTATACTTTTTTTCCTTCACTAGGATTTTTTTTCCCATAGGATTTTTTTCTAATAAGGTTTTAACGAGGCACATTATCTATGGACATCCAAGGGGGAGTGTTATAAGAAAATTAAATTATGGTGGATGTCTACTCTTCTCTATTATCTCTATAACTCCTAATACTCTAATAATTATAGAGTTATGATTGTAACTCCATAACCTCCTACATGATCTTCCTCTCAAATGCTTAATGACATGTTCAATGACATATTTTACAATAGTGATTCTTCACTTTTCATGCCTATATAAATGCCTTGTAATAGATAGAAAAATACACATAATTGAAGAAGAAAATCTCTTCCTTCTCTCTATCTCTATTTCTTGTTTATGTTTTACTAAATTGCTTTTATTTCATAACGACATTTCTTGTTCATGTTTTACTAAATTGCTTTTATTTTATAACAAAAATTCATAAAAAGAAGGATGAAATTTTGATTGAAATACATTCTCCATTTCCATTCATGTCTTAATTTACTTTTCTGCCTGTTTTTAAAAAGAATTGTTTGCCCTAAAAACGGATAACAATTAAATTTGTACGTGTTTTAAAGGATATGTGGTTTATTTAAACACAAATGACCAAAGAACGGTAAATAATTGAATTGAAATGATAATGCGATCAAACCAATGTGGCGAAGTAATTAAGCCCTATGTTAGACTTATATGCTAAAGGTTGGTTCCAATTGAGCCCTTGAGATAGAGCTCGGATTCAACTAAATGAGTGAATAACTGAAGAACACTTAAACAATTACTGAAAGCCAAAGTAAATTTTATTGCCTTGATATGTGTGTCAATAACAGTCTCAAAGAATAAGGGGTCTTCCTCAGTTTCTCTTTATATAGTAGCGGAGTATTTACCCTAATATAAGTCTAAACAAGGTAAAAATATTTCCCTTCCTTTTCTCCCACGAAAACATGATCTGCAATTAGTACCGAGCGTAATACGCGCTGCAATATCTGGCTGATGGCGGATATTTTGGCTCTCCGTTTGTCTTCTTTAATTATCTTTCCTTTACCCTCGATTCTTCATCTCATTCGAGCTTGATTCTTTCCGGGTTCAGCCATGCTCGAGACTCATTATACCATTTGTTTGTCCCTGGTTCCGATCTATGGGTACATTTCGGTCTCACTCAAGCCAGTAATGAGTAACGTCGTTCCTTGCTTCACAAGGAAAAATCGGGGGTAACTCTATCCCCGATTTTACCTGTATACAAGAATAACATTTTTCTATGTTTAGTAAATTTTTAATTCCAATTATTTCATTACACGTAATGATACTCCTAGAAATGTTCAAGACCACAATTTTTTTTTCATGTTCAATATACAAGATTAAAGTATAATATTTTGGTATGTTATATAAACTTTTTGCTTTGAATCATAAAATTCAAAAAAATTATTTACTTTCTTCAATTTTCTGTCCAATTAAACTAGAACACATAGAGTGAAAATAGATGGAGAAAAAATTACTTTCACGCCTTGAATAGTGACATTGGCATATAAAATGTGAAAGGGAGTACAACAACAACAATAACATATCAGTGTAGTGTCACAAGTGGAGGTCTGGAGCGAGTAGTGAATATGCATTCTTGCCCCTACCTTTATGCAGGTAGAAATCTATTTTCGATAGATTCTCGGCTCAAAACTAGCACTCATAATCACAACAGTATAGAGTAAGACATGTATTAGTGTAGAAGTCATAGAAAAGAAGCAGTAGTAACAACAATATAATAGTAAAATTGAATCATAAACAATACTACGTAGTAATAGAAATTTAAGAATATGACGATACGAGAATGACACTATCATTATTGGTATGAGAGGAAAGACGCTTGATTGCCTACTAACCTTCTGCGTTAATTCTCGATGTGAAACAGAATAATATTGTGCGCTTTGTCAAAATTAAGGACAATTGAGAGTTGATCTACAACGACAATGATGTTGTGACCTAGAGCTCATGCATGGAAGAATTTCTAGAAGCAAATGATAACAATGAGGAAGAAGAAGTTTTTTCATTAGCTTGAATGAGTACAAGAGAGTTGCCTTTACAGCCTCATACACAAGTGACTATCACATGACTCTAACCACCACTAACAATGTTTAACTAACTCTTATAACAGTTCTACATTAGTTGGCTTATTACACACTAACACAGCCAGTTATTTAGCTAACTATTTCAATACTCCCCCTCAAGCTGGAGGGTGGAATACATCGAGCACTCCAAGCTTGGATAAAAGCAGTTGGTGCTGAGCAGTCCCCAGAGCCTATGTCAGAAGGTTTGCCAATTGAGCTTTGGTATTGATATGCTCAGGCAATATTAGACTATCTTTAGTGGTGCCTCGAACAAAATAGCAGTCTATCTCTATATGCTTTATTCTTTCATGATAGATGTGATTGGATGCAATTTGGATAGCTACCTTGCTATCACAAAATAATCTCACAGGCTTAGTGACAAATACATTTAGCTCTTCTAGCAGTCCAGTTAACCAAATCACCTCTGAAACTGCAGCTGCCATACTTCTATATTCTGTGTTGCTTTTTTTTTATTTCCATGATATAAGAGAATTCCCCAGATTCACAATGTACCCAGTCACCGACCTTCTGGTATTTGGGCAGGCTGCCCAATTATTATCACAGTACACAGTTAACTGTGTGCATGGACTATTTTTCAGCAGAATATCCTGACTAGGTGACCCTTTGAAGTACCTTACCAATCTGAGTGTTGCTTCCCAATGTGAGACCTTGGGTTGCTGCATGAATTGGCTAAGCACTTGTACAACAAAGCTGATATCTGGTCTGGTGATAGTGAGATAGATCAATCTCCCAATGAGCTTTTGATATGAGGTAATGTCTGTAAAAATAGGATTTGTGATCCCTCCTACATATGCATCATAGTCTATTGTGGTGAACTTAGCATTTACTTCCAAATGTGTATTCACTGGTTTGGCTCCACTTAAACCAACATCAGAGATTAGCTCAAGGGTATATTTTCTTTGGTTAAGTAATATCCCCTTCTGAGATCTCAGAACTTCAATCCCCAAGAAATATTTGAGCTCACCTAGATATTTTACCTTGAAGTTCTTATGTAGTATTTGTTTTGCTTGATCAACTAATCTTCCATTATTCCCAGTAATAAGAAAATCATCCACATATACTAGAATGATAGTTATTTCCTCACCTTATTTTATGGTAAATAAGGAATGATCATAGGGACTCTGAATGTAGTTAGTTGCTTGAAGAGCATCAGTCAGCTTTATGTTCCGTTGCATGGATGCCTGCTTCAAACCATATAATGATTTGAGAAGCTTACACACCTTATACTCCCCTTGGCTTTGGAGCCCTTCAGGCAAAGCCATGTAGACTTATTCTAATAAATCTCCTTGTGGGAAGGCATTATTGACATCCATTTGGTATGTAGGCCAATTGTGTGAGGCTGCAACACTAATCATTGTCCTACAGTGACCATCTTGGTAACTGGAGAAAAGGTTTCATGGTAATCCAATCTCTCTTGCTGAGTGTAGCCTTTAGCTACAAGCCTTGCTTTGTACTTGTCTGCTTCTCCATTTGGCTTATACTTAATCTTATACACCCATTTTGACCCAATTGCTTGCTTCCCTTTAGATAGGTCTACTAGCTCCCAAATCTGATTTTGTTCTAATGCACTAATTTCTTGTTGCATATCTTCAATCCATTTCTGGTCTTTGGATGCTTTGTTGAAGGTTTTTGGTTCTGTATGAGCTGAGAATAGGCTGAGATATTCTTGATAGGCTACAGACAAGTGAACATACCCCACATAATTGGCAATTGAGTATGAACATATAGTAGGTTTTGATGTAGTAGTGACATAATCCTTGAGCCAAATAGGTCGCTTGGTTACTCTCTTTCCTCTATCACAATCAGGTATTTGTTCACCAATACTGACTTCTTCAACTGGTTTTGTAGCCTGTATAGGTTCTATAGGATCTGCAAATGTATTAGATTGTGAAGAGGTGGCATTGTCTTCTGTGTTTGTAATGTCTAATGTTTGTATCTCATCAGTATTGGAAACTGGTTATGCTGCTTCCTCCAATCATGCAGAGTTATGTACTTGTTGAACTAGGAGAGGTTGATCCTCATACACATTATAATCTTGTGTATGTTTGACATTTCTTGTCATGTCTGTAAGAGGCATGAACAACACCTATTCTTCCTTTTCAATTGGCATTGACCTAAAGGGGAAAATCTCTTCTCTGAAGCTAACATCTCTGCTAACAAAGAAAGTTTCTGAGTATAGATCAAACAGTATGTATCCTTTCTGAGTCTCAGAGTACCCCATCGGTACTGCCTTTCTAGCTCTTGGAGCTAACTTGTCACCCCTAGGTAGATTGCTTGCATAACACAAACAACCAAATACTCTAAGATGGTCTAGTTTAGGCTCCTTACCATGAAGCAGTTTATAGGTTGACTTCCCATCCAACACTGCAATAGGTAACTTATTGATCAAGTAGATTGTAGTATTTACACATTCTCCCCAGAATCTGACAGAGATGGAACTGTGAATCTTCAGGGCTCTTGCAACTTTCTATATATGCATATGCTTCCTTTCTAATGTAAATATCTAATTTTTGCTCTTTTCATTTCTCCTACATTACATTATTTTTAGGTTTATTGTATGTGTTTATAGAATTTAGCATTAGATTATTAATTAATTTATTAAGGGGTTTAAAGATTTGGATTAATGCCATTTTCAGTTGAGTTATGCACAAATTAGGCCCAATTTTTTTTAGCCCAATTCGGTCGATCCAGTCCAATTTTTGGCTTGCCAAGACCCGGATCAAAACGACGTAGTTTCATAATAAAACTACATCGTTTTGTTTAATGAATCAAAGATCCTATCTCATCCATCCATGACCCTCTTGATCCAATGGCCACCATTCAATCTCCCTTCTAATATTTAATACCCCAATTTTTAGATTTTGGCCCCCATTTTTTCCCTACCTTCTTCTCTCCTCTTTCTCTCTTCGCTCTCTCTCACCCTCTCTCTGCGCCGCTACCCTGCTCCGCCACCGAAAATAGCTCACCGGCGGCGGCCCGCCTCCAATCCATCCCAAAATCGAACTATACAATCACCTCAACCCCCTCTTTCCAAATCTCCAATCCAAATCCCTCAAAACCAGCTCAAATTCCATAATTTTTAGATCTAGGAAACCCTATCTGCCGCCTATTTTTCCAAAATCAAAGAAACTTCGGCCACTACCACCCTACAACACATACATGAATGGATAGAGTTCCGCGAGACCTATCTTTTCCTACCCATTTCACCCCTAAAACCCACACCACCGTCGGCCAGCCACCCCCCGCTGCCGCGACCATTCCAAGGTCACCACTGCCTCATTTTTTTTTTAGACCACTCGACCCAAAGACTCATGTTCCCTTCTAGTATGATGCCAAAACTTACTTGTTTTAGGCGTTTGCTAAAAGGAAACTTGTGTTTCGGGGTCGGACAGTCGCCTATTGGCATGTCCGGCGTCTTCTCGTGGCTCGAACAGTTTCAAGCATGCTCATTAGGTATAATCGTCATCTTTTTAATTAATTTCTGATTTATTTTTTATAATTATTAGTAGGTTAGTTTCTGATTTTTTATTTTTCTGTTTTGGTTGTTTGTTGTTAATTAGAGTTTCAAGTTAGTTTAGTTGTTTGTTAGACTATTATTGATTAAAAGTAATCTTTAGGGTATTAGTTAAATCGTTTACTTAGTTAATTAATTGTTTAGTTGTTGAAATCGTCGTCCGATTGTTAACGATGCTCGTTCTGTTTTGAGCATTAGTTTGTGAATTCAGTTGTTTGTTCTATATTTAGTTTGCACAAATCAGTTTGAGTTTTAGTTCCATTTGAATTATGGTTTATGTTTTGTTCTTAGTTGTTTTGAGCTTGATTTGGTTCAAAATCAATAGGATGGTATTGATGTTGTTAAAATCTAAAGTTTAGATGGGTTTTTATCATAAAATAGGGTACTAGTACCTTCTTTCTACTAATAGGGTGGCTGAAATGATATTTTTCTCCTTGCTTCTGATATAGCAGATTTTCAGGCTGTCTTTTTACCTTTTGGACAGATTTTTGGTGAACCCAAATCTGTCCCAAAAAGTGACTTTATTTACCTATTTAAGGGGATGCTATTTTCTCAGTTCAGAACACTCGATCTTACATTGAGAGAACATCTTATTACATTAAAAAAAGAACACAAAAATAATAGAGAGTTTAAGAGCTTTTTTAAGTGAGTATCTGGGAGAAAAGAATACTTAAAAAAAAAATACAAAGGTCTTTGACGGAAAAGAACACTCGATCTTACATCGAAAGTCTGTTTGAGTTTCTGGATCGAATCGGTTTCTTTTGTTAGATACTGCTACTGCTGCATAAAGTGTGTTGTTGTTTTGCTCGTGAGTTTATTCTGCTCCTAGTAGGTATTCCTTTTACCTTTTAGTGTAGCTATGGTTGTTACAAGCAATAAAATATAGTCTTGGGATGCTTATGATCATTTAGTGCTTTATGAGTGTGAGTTCATGCCTATAAAAGAAATATGAATAGCTTATTCCATGTATCGATATTTAAAGCTGTAAAATTCAGCTTTTGATGACTATGCTATTAGCTTCCCTTGAATCCTTTTAATTGTGTGCTTGTGTATAATTGTGATCTAGTTTGGATGTATTTATGTTTGGTATAAATGGTGATTTAAGATCTGGAACTTATGGAAATACATCAAGAATTAAAACAAGAAGTGAAGTCTTGTAGCATGACTTTTTCTTTTCCTGTTAGTTTATTAAAGTCAAAGCTATGTGGTGGATTAATTGTCTTAATATGGTTTGCGACTTGCTAATGTTATATTTTTCTAGTTAAGTTCTTTTTTGACAAGTGATATTATTCAAGAGATATCTTTGTAGAGTCCATTGAATTAATGTCAATAATAATGTGAACAATGGAAAAGTTTTAGTAATATTTTATCGACTGTTTGGCCTCACATACATTAGTGCAATGTTTGAATATTTATCTTAAGTTAATAGCGTATAATTGATAGGTTTGGGGCTAAGAAATAAGATTGGAATGTGGGTGAATAAGTTATTGGGCTATGCAGCCACATATTGAATAAATGGGCCCAAGTAAATATTTTTTGCTAGGCCCACTTCGTGTTAAGCATGCCAGCAGGTCCAATATTTAAGTAGTTTCAGCTGGCCCATTTTCTTTCTTCTTAAAAAATAATAATGATGATTAAAAACAGTTGACCATTCTTTGTAAAAATTTTCTGCTGGGCCCTTCTCATGATAAACCGACAAAGGAGCCCAATACCATTAAAGTTTTAGGAGCTGGCCATATTTATCCATAAGCAAGAGATGGCCCTAGTCTTTAATTGTTGGTTTCTCAAACCAACTCCAATCACAACCCGATTTCGCACCATAATTAAAATAATTTAATAATTAATCACCTTAATAATTAATTTAAATGCTAGGTATTTAGTAGGCACGCTTTAACTTCACGGAATCACTCGCGTAGCGTGATGTTGAACATTCAATAAATTAATTCAATAATCTCATACCATAATCGGGGAATGCCTTGCAACTTCTCCCCGGTCAACATATTTTCTTACCCGAACGTTGTTTTTCCGGACCGATAAAAATAGAGTCAAACCTTTCTTTGACTAGAGATTCAAATAAATGGTGACTTGGAACACCGAAAAATCAATTCCAAGTGGCGACTCTGTAAATAAAATAATCCCTCTTGAAATTTATCAATTTAATTGAAAAAACTCTTTAACTCACAATACACAACACACATATTTCTTTGGGGGGAGGGGTATAAAAGGGGTGTGACATCTAGTATTCCATCCTGCTGTGGTGTGTAGGCACAACTGCTTTGGTGAATTATACCAAGAGAAGAAAATAATTCACTACATTGAAAGTTGAAAAATTCTATTCCATTGTCTGATCTTATTGTTTTCACAGTGACATCAAATTGATTTCTTATCATTGCCAGAATATTGTTTAGTACAATTGAGACCTCACACTTTGATTGAATCAGACAGATCCAAGTGTATCTACTGTAATCATCAACTATGGTTACAAAATACCGCTTTATATCAAATGTAAGCTTTCTATATGGCCCCAAACATCAATATGTATTAGCTGAAAGATACTACTAGACTTACTTCTACTATTCGGAAAGCTTACCCTGACTTGTTTTGCCATTGGACATACTGAACAATGTTCATGTACTATGCCAATGGCTTTATTCTTTAGACTAGGTATGTGTTGCATCGCAACTGCTGATGGATGACCTAGTCTTAAGTGCCATAGTTCTGCTCCATTTTCATCATTCCTTGTTATTGTTGCACCTACAGTAGGCTTCCACCCTCTTTGTAGAATATAAAGGCCATTGTTATCTCTACCAATCCACATCACCTTGACATTGTTAAAGTCCCTGAAACACACAGAATTTAGGGAAAAAAGTGACTGAACATAGTAACTCCTTGGTTAACTTCGAGACTGAAAGCAGATTGAACTTGAAGTCTGATACATGTAACACATTTGTGATTTTTTGACTTCCTAAGATTATTGTACTGCCTGCACTTGTTATGGATGATTTATTTCCTGTTGGTACTTGTACTATACTATCATGTTGTTTTTCTAAACTCCTTAACTTTTCTAATAACTCTTTACAGGGTGTAATGTGATATGAAGCTCCAGAATCAATTATCTACTCACAAGCATATGTAGTAGATAGCAATGAATCAGTACCTGCTACCATATTTGTATTGCAATCAGTTGGTGGTGTCTTGTTCAACAAATCCATCAACTATGAATATTCTTCCCCAGTGAAGAAATGTCCTTGCATATGACCTTCTGCAGCTGCATTATTGACATAAGGTCTGAAACCTCCACCAGCTTGTGCTCCCACATTCGATTGTCCTGTGTTTCCACGAAACTGTCCTGCTTTCTTCTTGATTTTTAAATCTCGAGGGTATCCTACAATCTTGTAACAATTCTCCTTTAAGTGACTTTGTAACCACAATGTTAATACACCAATCTTGTAGCCTTCTGCTTAAAGCTTGTGTCCTCCCTGCAAGCATAGTTAGTGGATCCCTATGAGTGTCTACTACACCTAGTGATCTCTGGCTTTCTTCCTGAGTAATTTTAATATTATAACGAGTCGGCCCGTCGTTTTGAGTATTACAACCTCATTTTTCTAATTTCTACTTCTTTATGTGTTGTTTAGCTGTATTATGTTGTATCTGGTTGGTTGGCTCGGGTCCAGAGTGGTATCGGAGTGGAATGAGATACTTAGTCTCTAAAGTAGAGGCTTAAGTTAGAAAAGTCAACAGGATATTGACATATGTGTAAACGATCTCGCAATTTAATTCTGCCGATTCCATTAGCTTCGTTAGGTGATTTTGGACTTAGGAGTGTGTCCGCAATGTGATTTGGAGGTCCGTAGTAGAATTAGGCTTGAATTGACGAAAGTTAGAAATTTAGCGATTTTGGTCGGCAGTAAAAAAATTTGATATCAGGGTCGGAATGGAATTTCGGAAGTTGGAATAGGTTCGTAGTGTCATTTGTGATGTGTGTGCAAAATTTGAGGTCATTCGGACGTGGTTTGGTTGGTTTCGGCATCGGTTATCGAATTTGGAAGTTTAGAAGTTCTTAGACTTGAATCTGAGGGTAATTTGGTGATTTGATGTTGTTTGATGTGATTCGAGAGCTCGATTGAGTTTGCATAGTATTTTAGGACTTGATGGTACCTTTGGATGAGGTTCTGGAGGTCTTAGATGTGTTTCGGGGTGAGTTTTGAGCGAGTCTGGGCATTTTTGGAACTCAGGTATGGTTCTGGTGCTTTGAATTTCGCGGACCTCCGCAGAAATTTGCAGACCACATAATTTTACCGTGGCCTCACTCCTGGGAAAGTTCTGCAGATCCGTTGGTCCGACTTCAGAAGCTTATATCATTTGATCTATAAGGAATTGTGAGATGATTCAAAAACGAAAGTTGTATCCCTTCGTGTCAAGTTTCCAGAAAGGTAAAGAAGTCATCATTTGGACATCTGTAGAGAAAGGTATTGTCAAATTACTAAAGCCTGGTAGTACAGCCACCAAAAGGTGAGACCACACTAGTTTTTCGCGACCATAGAACCTGGGAGGCGCGGCCGCGCTCAACATTTCGCGGACCGCGAAGTGGGAGATCAGAGGTACACTATATAAATGGGGTTTAGGGTATTATTTCACATTTTGGACCTAGAGAGCTCGGTTTGTAGGGAGTTTTCGTGGGTTTTTCAAGAAATTCATCGGGGTAAGTGATTCTAACTTAAATTTGGTTAATATACATGAATATATCAATGATTTTATCATCTGATTAGTACTTTAAGGTGAAAATTTGGGGAAAATTGTAGAAACTTCATAAAATGAAGTTTTGGGATTTGAATATCGATTCGAAGTCGGATTTGAGTGAAACTAGTATGGTTGGACTCGTGAGTGAATGGGTGTTCGTAATTTATGACTTTTACCAGATTTTGAGTCGTGGTCCCAGGGGCCGGGTTTGAGCCAATTTCGGGTTTTTGGTCTAAATTGTTTTAGTTTTTCTTGTGAAATTTATTCCATTAGCATATATTGATGGTATTGTACTGATTGCGATTCTGAGCATTAGGAGTTCGAGTCGAGAGGTAAGAGCATCGCGGGGTAGAGATTTGACCGGTTTGAGGTAAGTAACGATTGTAAATCTAGTCCCGAGGGTATGAAACCCCAAATTTTGTATCATTTACTATTTTGAGGTGACGCACATGCTAGGGGACGGGCGTGTGGGCATGCACTGTTAAGGATTGTGACTTTGTCCATCCCGTGGCAACTGTAAAATTGCATATTTTGTTGAAACTATATGATACTTATATGTTTTAGAAAGAGTTTTTGTAAATTGGGTGGAATGTTATGTTTGGGCCTTGTGCCAGTGCTGTTTGGACCCTTAAGGGGCTTTTCTTACTATTCTCTCACTGTTTTCGATTAAAAATCTATACTCAGTCATGGTTATACATGTTTACTGCATAACTCAGTTTTCATTACTCTGTTTTGATGCATATAAAGGTTGTTTTGGGCTGAATACCCTGTTTTACTAAGAGCCCGAGTAGCTTGAGAGGTTTATGACTGAGTGATGCCGATGTCCTGATAGTGAAGATATTTTTGGAATCGGGATGTACGCTACAGTAGGCTATGTTAGCTTTATATATATTATTACTATTATAATGATCGGGGTTGTCCGCCTGCAGCAGGACTTATTGGCTTATTATGGCACGTGAGTTGTCTGTGCAGATTCTGATATGATATTATTGCACGTGAGTTGTCCCGTGCAGATTATAGCACTTGGGCTGTATGAGCCCCTCCGGAGTCTGTACATACCCCCAGTGAGCGCAGGTACCTACTGAGTGTGAATGCCGAGTGTTAAGTGAGGTATGGCCGAGTGGCATGATTGATTGTGAGGTATGCCAGAGTGGCATGAGTGATTGTGAGGTATGCCCGAGAGGCATAAGTGACTGTGAGGCTTTCCTGAGGGGTTGTATATGAGTGATGTTTTGCCCGAGGGGCTATTTATGATTTCATCATTTTTGCTCACCTTTGCATTGAGCCTCTGTTTGAAAACTATTGAAAAATATCTTTAAATAATTTTACTGAAACTGGGTTTAAATGAGATGATTTGATTCAAATATTGATTTTTTTGCATGTTATATTTTACTAAGATTTCATGATATGAACTTTATATGCTTTATTGATCGTCACTACTGCTCAGTCTTTATTTATTGTTGTTACTTATTGAGTTGGCATACTCACGTTAATCCATGCACTTTTTGTGCAGATCCAGGTGTAGCTGAACACGATAGCGGTTGTTGACTATTCCGATTGCATATTTTCTCGGAGATAGTAAGGTGGCTGCCTGGCGATCGCAGCCCTACTCTTCTCCCTCTTATCTTCCTTTAGTTGTATTTAGCTATTTTCCAAACTATGTTAGTCTTGATATAGTCTTGACTAGTGACACCCCGATGTCGGGTTTTTCTTATTCCGCACTTTTATTTTGATTTGAACTCCTTTACGAAGGGTTTTACGCTAAATAGCCTTGAAAGCATCCTTGAAATAAAAATATCGGTTTGTTTTGGAATGAGTCGACTTGCCTAGTTCCACGATAGGCGCTATCACGACAGGTTAAGTTTTTGGGTCGTGGCATATTGGTATCAAAGCTTTAGGTTACATAGGTCTTATGAGTCATGAGCAGGTTTAATAGAGTCTTGCGGATAGGTACAGAGACATATGTACTTATCTTCGAGAGGCTGCCGAACCCTTAGGAAAATTTCATTTTCTTGTATTCTATCGTGCGGAATTGATTCACCTTGGAACATAACTCCTTGAATTCCTTCCACGCATTCGTATGCGCACATGAGCGCTCGGTATCAGTTGTACATCGCCAGCTTGTGATTCTACGAATGATGTTTGAGATGTGTTATGTGTTTTGGTGATGGGCAAGCATGGAGGACTTGAGGCCATGTTTAGATCACAACTTTGGCTTGGTAGCTTCAGTTGTAACCTGTACATTTGGACTAATATGTCTGGTAATGCCCCTACGAGTGAAATTTGTGGCTCGATAAAAGGTGGAATGGCTTTGTGATAAGTATGATGTAAGTGCGGGATGTGTTAAGACGATTTGAATATGACGAAAAGTGTTTCCTTGAAATGTAAAGGAAAACCATTAGGCGCTTGATTTTCGTTTTGATGTGACGTACGGTCTCAAGTGTGAATATTTTGAAGAATCTTTCACGTTGTTAAATTTTGGGACAAATTAAATTCTCATATCTTGTCAATGAGTTTGGACTTAAGAAGAGTAAGTGATTGGGTAGTAATTGTGATTGCGAATGGCATTTCTAATGTTGATGGCTCGAGGAAGATGATCTTCGAAGAGGCTTAGAGTCGGTAACAATTTATTGGTTCATGTGCTATAAAGATGCATTTTGATTTGATACAACAGTTGGGCATCAAATTATGAGGGAAGACATGACGGGAAGTGTTTCGTGGTGGTTGAAGTACTAGCAGGTCAAGTAGGAGAAGTAGAGGCTGGGAAGTTGCTTAAAGGATATGGTTTAACCGAAGTAAGAGTGGCAGATTAGCATATGGATTTTTTGGTAGGGTAGTCGCGCGCCTTGAGAAAGTGTAGAACGGTTTGAAATCGTGATAGAATGTGATTTGGCCTAAAGACTTTATTTGGAGTGATGGTTACTGTACGAAAAAAAAAAGAATATGATAAAAAGGAGTTTGTTTGAAATGAACAGGGATGTGAAGATCTGATTATCATTTCATATGACTTGAGTTTAGAAGGTATTGTTGAACTTTTAGTTGATGTCAACAGGGAAAGTGCAGACTATACAAATGGTGGGCGAGCATGAGCTCAGGAGAATTTACGGATTACGTAGTCGTTGCACCCAATGCGACGTCGTTGGGAGATGTCGGTAAGGAATTCCACATGTGGGTTATCTCTTGTGAGTAGTTAGCGGTGGCATGATGTTGATGAAGCTTCTGCGAGGAATATTACTTGCTACTCGGTAAGAGGTTGAGTGTCTGACTGTTGCTGCTGATTCAGAATGTTAATGAAAATCTTAACAAAAGACTTCGAGAAGTCTGGCGGGTTAACAGTGCGAGATCATGGTAATTGAGAAGGAGAAATCCCTACAGGTTCTAAATTTATATAATTGAAGCTTAAAGCTAAGTGGGGGAGCCTGCTATTGACAATTCGATTTCATGGTTATGTGTTAAAATTTTAGTTGGTCGGAAACATACTTGTGGATCATTTATGACTTGCAGAGATGGAGATCGAGGATGACTCGACTAAGGAAATTCCTGAATACGGGTTATATGGCACTTTATATAAATACGGAAATTATGGAATGCTTAAATTGTTATTCTAGAGAAGTGAGTGCGCACGAAGTATGAATTTAACTGGTGGTGTTAAGGCATGGTTACTTCTTTTGGGGTTGTTGTGCTAATGGGGCGTGTGCCTTTTGGCCCGTTTGGGTGGTGCAATTTAGATTTGAACAAAGTGGGTGACTCCCGAGAAAATTCTAATGGGTTTGAGAGTTATATATAGCAATTGAGAATTTTAGGCGGATTTGTTTAGGGCTAAAATTTGAGATTTAAGTTGGATGGTGTCGAGACTAGTGGAATTTTTGTATATCATTATGGATTTTATATTTCGGTATCAGGAAGGTAAATAAAATGGTCTTAGACTCAAATAAGGTATTTTTAGAGTGGGGATTTTGGTTGTGGTATTTATAGGGGTAATTATGATGTGGTGAGACTTTATAGAAATTTTGGTGGCAATATTCTTAGGTTTAGTGACCTGCATGGCTTGGTCGAGTTAGAGGAATTCAGTTCTGATAGCTTGGTTATGTGCAAATGGATTTCAAAGTGTTCTTAATGGTTCTACCATGGGTTGAACCGAATATATCCTACCAGTGTAGGGAACGTGTTGTGTATTATGAATTCCTCTTGGAAGGAAGCAAGAAGAAGGTTACTGAATGATCGAATATGTAATTTGTTGGTTACCCAAAGTTGATAATGAGATTATCGTGCTTGTAACATGATGGCATGATAGATGTGGTATGTGGCGCGAGATTAAGATTTACATGTATAAGGTGGCAGTTCATTCTTGAAAGGAAGATCATGAATTTTGGACAGAATGGTCAATTTCAGATAATTAGATGAATGTTATAACTGCTCGGTAATCCCTGAGAAGGGTGCGCATTTCAAAAGGCACATTGTGTTTTGACTTACGGATATTCATTGGTATTGCAGTACTCACCTCGTTGATAGATTACTGATATTCAAATTATTGCTATGTGGCACGGAAGAATTATGAAATTATTCCTTATGGAAAGATCGTGAATGGAAAATGTGTTAGTCATTCTTGTGATGGAGTTGGATCAGTTACGGGGATTCATGTGTTGGATGAATTTGGAGACTGAGAGTTCTCAGAAGTATATTATTTCGAGTTATGGCCTATTTTAGGTGAGTATTTTATTTTAACTCAGTGGAGGCACTAGTTGCGTTAATTATTTCCGATAGCTACAAGCTATAATTGTGCATATATGTGAGGTTTGAGCCAATGTGCGTGCATCGGGGCAAGTATTCATTCTCGAAAGAATGCTTAGGCTATTATATGCCTAGAGTTGACTGTTAAGCGTAGAGTTATAACGTTTTTTGTGTTCGTACCTTTGTTGAGAACTATCTGGACTACATTTGAGGTTACAAAAGAGGCTAATTCTCCTGGATAAACGGGGTAGTTACTATTTCTACGTTAACTTGCCGATTTGAAGTGTGATAGCAGACTTTGCATATGCTTACGCTATGGCGTGTTATTTATACTAGTCCGGGAGCATGAGAATCTTATTTCTTTATCATATACAAGTGTACTTGTTTCATTGCTCTTATATGATATGCTGGGACTGGACGCATGTGACCATGCCGGGCGATTTATATTATTGGCACGTGAGTTGTCTGTGCCGTGTGTGGGAATTCTATTTCTATGATAATTTATCTGATTTATTAATTTTCTTACTCTACAATTGTGCATATGCGCCTACGGTTATCCTCTTCACGAAATTTGAGGAGTTGGTTATAACATTGTGGTTGTGGTAGTGCTTGTTGAACTTGCAATACAGTTCTCTTCTTTGAGACATCTCCCATATTTGGGTACATAGATTGTGCAGTTGTGGCTTGAGTTATATTGATGTGGCGTGTCTGGGGGACAATTGTGTTTAGCAATATAAGGTCATTGGACCTAGAATGGGTACTATCAGGCTTGATTATGGTATATTCTAGAGGTTAATATTGAAAGTCGACTTAGGAGAGGATTATGGTTATAGTTGGGGTGAGAGAGCTCCATGACTTGTTGATCTGATAAGGGGTCATGAGATTTCCATGTGTTTCTTTCATTATTAACAGTGTACGAAGATGTTGGGATGAGGTTTTGTTCGATATGGGGTTTAATGCTAGTACTTGGTTGGTTTGGAGTAGTTACCGTGATTAGGAATGGTGCTACGAGCGGGCGAGTTGTGTAATATGCTGGGTGATTATATTTGTGATTATAGTTATATCTCGATGTCTTGTTCAGACTCATACATTGTGTAAATGTAAGATTCGTGTCTTGAAAAGAAATTTTGAAGGTTGAGAATTGAATTCTAAGGTTTTTGGGCTAAGGCTACATTAAGGATTTCCAGTTGTATTGTGTCATCAGGCTTATGTGGAATAGGGTGACGTGGGATCACCCCCGGGTACGTGCATGGTAAGATGGGATAGTGATTTGATGGACTGGAAATAACTCCTGGCACATTCGAGGACGAACGTATATTTAAGTGGGGGAGAATGTAACGACTCGGCTGGTCATTTTGAGTATTACAATCTCGTTTCCCCTATTTTCTGCTTCTTTATGTGTTGTTTAGCTGTATTGTATTGTATCAGGTTGGTAGTTCGGGTCCGGAGTGGTTTCAGAGTGGAATGAGATACTTAGTATCTAAAGTAGAAGCTTAAGTTGGAAAAGTCAACCAGATATTGACCTATGTGTAAACAATCTCGGAATTTAATTCTGACGGCTCCATTAGCTTTGTCAGGTGATTTTAGACTCAGGAGTGCGTCCGGAATGTGATTTGGAGGTCCGTAATAGAATTAGGCTTGAATTAGCGAAAGTTGGAAATTTGGCGATTTTGGTCGGCAGTGGAAAATTTGATATCAGGGTCGGAATGGAATTCCGGAAGTTGGAGTAGGTTCGTACTGTCATTTGTGACGTGTGTGCAAAATTTGAGGTCATTCGAACATGATTTTGGTTGGTTTGGGCATCGGTTGTCGAATTTGGAAGTTTAGAAGTTATTTGACTTGAATTCGAGGGTAATTTGGTGATTTGATGTTGTTTTATGTGATTTGAGAGCTCGATTGAGTTTGCATGGTATTTTAGGACTTGATGGTACCTTTGGTTGAGGTTCCGGAGGTCTCGGGTGTGTTTCAGGGTGAGTTTTGAGCGAGTCTGGATATTTTCGGAACTCAAGTATGGTTCTGGTGCTTTGAAGTTGAAGTAGGTTCGTAGTGTCATTTGTGACGTGTGTGCAAAATTTGAGGTCATTCGGACGTGGTTTTGGTTGGTTTCGGCATCGGTTGTCGAATTTGGAAGTTTAGAAGTTATTAGACTTGAATCCGAGGGTAATTTGGTGATTTGATATTGTTTGATGTGATTCGAGAGCTCGATTGAGTTTGCATGATATTTTAGGACTTGATTGTACCTTTGGTTGAGGTTCCGGAGGTCTCGGGTGTATTTCAAGGTGAGTTTTGAGCGAGTCTGGGCATTTTCGGAACTTAGGTATGGTTTTGGTGCTTTGAATTTTGCGGACCTCAGCAGAAATTCGCGGAACGCATAATTTTACCGCGGCCGCACTCCAGGGAAAGTTGTGCAGATCCGCTAGTCCGACTTCGGAAGCTTATATCATTTGATCTACAAGGAATCTTGAGATGATTTAAAAATAAAAGTTGTAGCTCTTCGTGTCTAGTTTCTAGAAAGGTAAAGAAGTTATCATTTGAACATCTGTAGAGGAGGTTATGGCCGAAATACTAAAGCCTGGCAGTGCAGCCACCAAAAAGTGCGGCCGTACTAGTTTTTCGTGACCACAGGACCTGGGAGGCGCGGACGCGCTCAACATTTCGCGGACCGCGGAGTAGGAGATCAGAGGTGCACTATATAAATGGGGTTTAGGGTATTATTTCACATTTTGGACCTAGGAAGCTCGGTTTGTGGTGATTTTTCATGGGGTTTTCAATAAATTCATCGGGGTAAGTGATTCTAACTCGAATTTGGTTAATATACATGAATATATCAATAATTTCATCATCTGATTAGTACTTTGAGGTGAAATTTTTTGGAAAATTGTAGAAACTTCATAAAATAATTTTTTGGGATTTGAATGTCGATTCGAAGTCGGATTTGAGTGAAACAGTTTGGTTGGACTCGTGAGTGAATAGGTGTTCGTAATTTGTGACTTTTACCCGATTTCGAGTCATGGGACCGGGCCCCGGGTTTGAGCCAATTTCGGGTTTTTGGTCTAAATTTCTAGTTTTTCTTGTGGAATTCATTCCATTAGCGTATATTGATAGTATTATACTGATTATGAATAGATTCTGAGCATTTGGAGGCCGAGTCGAGAGGCAAGAGCATCGCGGGTATAGATTTGACCGGTTTGAGGTAAGTAACAATTGTAAATCTAGTCTTGAGGGTATAAAACCCCGGATTTCGTATCATTTACTATTTTGAGGTGACACGCATACTAGGTGACAGGCGTGTGGGCGTGTACTATTAGGGATTGTGACTTGGTCTGTCCCGTGGCAACTGTAAAGTTGCATATTTTGTTGAAACTATATGATACTTATATGTTTTAGAAAGAGTTTCTTTAAATTGGGCAGAATGCCATGTTTGGACCTTGTGCCAGTGCTGTTTGGACCCTTAGGGGCCTTTTCTTACCATTCTCTCACTGTTTTCGATTGAAAATCTATGCTCAGTCATAATTATACATGTTTACTGCATAACTCAGTTTTCATTACTCTGTTTTGATGTATATAAAAGTTATTTTGGGCTGAATACCCTATTTTACGGAGAGCCCGAGTGGCTTGAGAGGTTTATGACTGAGTGAGGCTGAGGGCCTGATAGTAAAGATATTTTTGGGATCGAGCTGCATGCCGAAACACGCCATGTTGACTTTATATATTATTACTATTATATGGATCGGGGTTGCTCGCCTGCGGCAGGCCTTATTGGCTTATTATGGCACGTGAGTTATCCGTGTGGATTCTGATATGATATTATAGTACGTTAGTTATCCGTGCAACACGTTAGTTGTCCGTGCAACACGTTAGTTGTCAGTGCAGATTATAGCGCTTGGGCTGTAGGAACCCCTCCGGAGTCTATACACACCCCCAGTGAGCGTAGGTGCCTACTGAGTGCGAGTGCCGAGTGCTGAGTGACTAGGAGGCATGAGCGATTGTGAGGTATGCCCAAGTGACATGGGTGATTGTGAGGTATGCCCGAGTGGCATGAGTGATTGTGAGGTATGCCCGAGAGGCATGGGTGACTGTGAGGTTTGCCCGATGGGTTGTATATAAGTGATGTTTTTCTCGAGGGTCTGTTTATGATTTCATCATTTTTGCTCACCTTTGCATTGAGCCTCTATTTGAAAACTGTTGAAAAATATCTTTAAATGATTTTACTGGAACTGAGTTTAAACAAGATGATTTGATTCAAACACTGATTTTTTTGCATGTTGTATTTTACTAAGATTTCATGATATGAACTTTATATGCTTTATTGCTCGTCACAACTGCTCAGTCTTTATTTATTGTTGTTACTTACTGAGTTGGCGTGCTCACGTTACTCCCTGCACCTTGTGTGCAGATCCAGGTGTAGCTGGACATGATAGCGGTTATTGACTATTCCGGTTACAGATTTTCTCGGGGATAGTAAGGTGGCTGCCTGGTGATCGTAGCCCTACTCTTCTCCATCTTATCTTCCTTTAGTTGTATTTAGCTATTTCCCAAACTATGTTAGTCTTGATATAGTCAGATAAATTATAGTAGATGCTCATGACTAGTGACATCCCGATGTCGGGCTTTTTTTTTTCCGCACTTTTGTTTTGATTTGAACTCCTTTACGAAGGTTTTTACGTTAAATAGCCTTGAAATTATCCTTGAAATAAAAATATCGGTTTGTTTTGGAATGCGTCGGCTTGTCTAGTTTCAAGATAGGCACCATCACGACATGTTAGGTTTTTGGGTCGTGACAAGCATAAGCCTCATTCACAGTCACAACTGGTCTTCTAGCAAGGATGCTGCTTCTCACATTGCCATAACTCTCATTTAGCCCCCATAAGAAACTACAACACGTGACTTTAAGTGTACTACAGATGGTCTAGACTCTTCACAATCACAGGAAGATAGCAGAGCTAGAACATCCAATTCATCCCATGGGTCTTTCAGTTTTGTGTAGTAGCGAGTCACTGAGTTTGTACCCTGCCTCATTGTTGCAATTGCAGTCCAAGGGTGATAAATTCTAGTGAAGTCTGGTATGTCAAACCTTTCCTAAAAATCATTCCAGACTTTTCTCGCATCTGAGGCATACACAATACCCGACATCAACTCAACGAAACTGTACTCTCAATCCATGATAGTACTATCACGTTACATTTTCCCCACTGTTCAGCTAATTCACCTCTGTATCTACTTTTCACACAAGATCTATCTACAAATCCTAGCTTACCCTTTCCTCAGAGAGCTAATTTCATTGCCATGCTCCACATGGCATAATTCTCTGCCCCTATGAGTTTAATTGGGATTAAAACCAGCCCTAGAGTATCTCCTGCTTGGAGAAATAACGGATGAGTTTGATCGAGTGAGCTTACCTCATTTCTGGCCATATCTGCAGATTTCACCTCGAAAAACAACTCGATTTCACCGGAACTTTGTGCCGATGCAATTTTCTCACGATCGTCGCTCTGATACCATGTCAAAATTAAGGATAGCTGAGAGTTGATCTACAACGAAAGTGATGTTGTGACCAAGAGCTCAGGCATGGAAGAATTTTCTAGAAGCAAACGATAAGAATGAGGAAGAGGAAGTTTTCTCATTAGCTTGAATGAGTACAAGAGAGCTGCCTTTATAGACTCATACACACGTGACTCTAATCATCACTAACAATGTTTAACTAATTCTAATAACAATTGTACATTAGCTGTCTTATTACACACTAATAAAGTCATTTATTTAGCTAACTATTTCAATACGCTTACTTTTAAAAGGAAATTTAAAGCATACTTTACGAATATACACTACGAGATCTACGATCTAATCGAAAATCCAACAAGCTTGCATCACTTAAGACAAGATCTTTCTATTTATTTTTGCCTATCTTTTTCCAAAAGCAAAAAAAGAGAAATTAAAAGAAGAAGAAGAAAAATACTATAGTAGTCAAACCTCAAGTTTTTCAGTTAATCAAACAATAGAGAAAATGGTCCAAATAGTAACACATTGGAAGTCATTATGAACGTGCACTAATTATTCACTTGTCGGCTTATTGCCACTTTTTAATACATCGGAATCTTTAAAAGCACATTTCCACTATGTGTGTGTGTAAATGATCATTCAATAAAATGGACCTTACTCTAACTTCCACTTTCCGACCATTTTTACAGCCTGAATTCTCAGTTATTCACCGGAAAATTAACCAACCCATTATTCTCCATCATAATTTGAAGTGTAAACCATTAATTTCAAAGAATAAAGTGATTACTATGGCAATTAAAAAGCCAAGAATTGAAGGTGTAAGTGAAGCATTAAATGAAATTGCTTCACAGAATTTGGATCATGCTCCTGCTAGAAGAAGGGTTCGATCAGCTTTTATTGCTACTCAACAGCAGCTTGATCATATCTTATTTAAGGTTGGTTTTGTCTTAATTATGTTAAATTTAGTGTTTTTTGGTTTTCTTGGAGTTAAAGATTAAATTTTTAGTGTAGATTTTGATTATTTTACTTCATAAGTGCTTCTGATCATGTCTTGTTGGTTGGGGTGTCTTGATGTTAAAATTAGTTTTTTTTTTTTTTTTTTGGGAGTTAAAATTAATTTTTTTAATGTAGATTTTGATTCTTTTACTTTATCAGTAGCAGCTTGATCATGTCTTAATTAGTATTAAAATTAGTGTCTTTTTGGTTTTCTTGGAGTTAAAAGTTGACTTTTTTTAATGTTGATTTTAATTCTTTTACTCCATAAGTGATTTCTAATTTTTTTTGGTTCTTTTACTTTAATGGGTTTTGCAGATGGCTCCAGCTGATATCAGAGAAGATGAGGTATTTTACTTTATTTATACTGCTCTTATGTTTGTACTAGAGTTTTGTGTATGACTAATTGTGGGAAAAGAAAGTGTTAAAAATCTTGATTTTAAGTTTTGTGGTTCAGTTTTGCTCTGTGTGTAATGTCATTGAAGTTGATTACTTATTAATCACCTCAATCACTTTTTATTTGTTTCCAATGGAATGACATTGATTTAAATGAAGGATGAAGTCAAAATTAGGAAAGTGAAAATGGTTTTTTAAATGAGGGAGAGAACGGAACTCAGGTGTGTTAGGTAAAACAGAAGAAGAAAGAAATCTTGAAGTTTTTTCATGGAAGTTTAACCTTGTTGGCTATGACAAGAGTCTCGATTATCAAAAAATGGATTCCAGTTATTCTAACTTTGGTTTTCTTTGTTGAATGTGATCTACTACTCTTATTTGTTAAAATAGTTATGTTGAAAGATATGTACTGATATTTGGATTAGTTGTTGAGGGCATATCTTTTCTGGGGCTTTTATTTCCAAGTTTTGGCTTATTATTACACTTCTTTTTATTGGTGCATGCCCTGTCAATTTTATGGCTGCATTCCCCTAATGTATTTCTACTAATATTATTACATACTTATCAGAAAACAAAAAAAATGAAGTTAAGGAAGGTTAATAGTGCTTACTTGATCTATAGCAATGGCTTGTAATCTTAGGATAATGGACATATATGGAGCATTGTGTATTAAATTGCTAATTGTTCTCATCGGTATGATTTGTCTGTTTGATTGATGTAAGATTATGGAGAATCAATCTTATCTCCTCTTGTTCTTACTATATATTAAATCTGTAATACTCTCGTTAGGAAAAGGAGTCCGTATATTTTCATAAAACATCTGTGGATTTTGTAGTGGTATGAAGCAAATTCGAAAGGCCAACAGATTTTCTGTAAAAGTTGGCTGCCAAAGCCAGGGGTACGAATTAAAGGTGCTTTGTGCTTTTGCCATGGATATGGTGATACCTGCACATTCTTCTTTGAAGGTTCGTTCGTTCGTTATTATCTCTTTAACTCCAGAACCAATTGTAGCATGACTCTGTTCATTATTATCGACAAGTAGTAGCCTTTAATAAATCTTTTGTATGATTTGTTGATTCAGGTATTGCAAGGTTTATTTCGGCCTCTGGCTATGCTGTCTATGCTATTGACCATCCCGGTTTTGGCCTCTCGGATGGTTTGCATGGATATATTCCTGAATTTGATGGTATAGTTGACAATGTCAATGAGCAGTATGTGAAGATAAAAGGTACGCCGCAGAGAGGTTGTGCTCTGTCATAATTTCATACGATAATGACCATCAGCAATAAGGTTTTCTGTGAACATTCCCATTCGGAGTTAATTCATTCACAATTTATTCTAGTTTTTGTTAGAACATGCTAATTCTCGTTAACAATGTAATGATAATTTCTCTTGTGATGGAGCAGGTAGGCCGGAAATTAGCGGTCTTCCCTGCTTTATATTTGGGCAGTCAATGGGAGGTGCAATTGCTCTAAAAGCTCTTCTTAAGGAACCACGTCAATGGGATGGAATTGTCCTTGTTGCGCCAATGTGCAAAGTAATATTATCTTTTAACTAACTTCTTATATTATGTCATCTCCAAGTTCCATTTTCTCAATTTATTGAACATATTTATTGTGATCTGACCCGAATACCAAATATTACTTGTCTCTTCGGCCTTCCATTTGAATCTTAGGTTCTTAAATTTTCTAAGACTCTAGAGTTAAGAGTTTATAAGCTAAATAGAAACAAATAGGTTAACTCAAGAGTTAGCAATTAAGAGTAACCAATTGCTGTCATAATGAAAAATAGGCTAACTCCTGGAAATTATGTTGACCATCCACAAAGTTGTACCAGAAAAAAATATTGATTTACAGACAAAACTTGGTTTGCTTCATGTCACTCACTGATACTAAAACACTCAACCGTCATTTTGATTCATGGCTCTGTGCTGTTAGCAAATTTTAGCTTTCTGAGTAATGATACTCGTGCTGATCGTCAGGCATCCTGCATTTCTTTTTATCCCTCTATATTTTTTTCAATCTTATCTTCACCTAATGAGGGGATAATTACTTATGGTAAAACTCTGGTTTCAAAACAGTGCATGCTTCCATCCTGAAAATTTTCTTCCCAATATGCGAAACTCTCCATGCAAATACTCTTCAGAGAATATAAAAAACTGTAGGTACCAACTGTTTTTTCTTTTTCTTTTTGTATTTTTCTGTTCCATCTTTAAGCGTTTATCGTTATTTATTCTTTCTATGATACGGTGTTTCTATCAGAAAAACTTTGCTTATTGCAACGGCTTCTTAGATCAAGGTTGGGCTGAGAAATGCTTCTCATTTCAGGCACCATTTCTACAAATATGAAATGATAGAGTCCTTTATAATAAGCACTCTTTTCGTTACCAGTAGTGAAATCGTATTTGAGAAAGTAGTCAAATTATCAAAATTATATGACTAAGTGTAGAAAGAAATTATACATTCCTTCGATGAATGCTGTGTTTCTTGAATTTTTACATTTGCAAATGTTTCGTGTTTATTGGAATTTAAACATTCTTAATGCTAGAATTTCGCTGACCCTGTGTTGCTGCTAAGATTGCAGAAGACATGACGCCACCATTTCTCCTGCAGAAAGTCTTGATTTTTGTGTCTAACGTTACGCCACAAGCAAAGATAGTCCCTACTAAAGATTTGGCAGAATTGGCATTCAGGGAGTTCAAGAAAAGGAAAATGGTAACGTTGCTATTTACTCTCTAATATGTTAAGTCAAAAAAGAATACTGGCCAAATGATGACTACTCTAAACTTCCGTTTGAAGAAAACTACTTGCATATATAGTTAGCCTGGACATGAACTATGTTAAATTGCCGAATTTGAGAAGAAGAGACAACGAATATTAGTAGTTGCAAAAAGCAAAAGAAAGCCCACCGCGTTGGTGTTCAATGTATACTTAGCACAGCACTGAATTGATGCTTTACTGAAGCTAATTGTTGTTTCATTCTTTTCTAGGCTCCATACAATGTAATCTCTTACTCCGATAAAACACGTGTAAAAACTGCTGTGGAACTCTTAAACGCTACAAAATACATCGAATCACAAGTGGACAAGGTCAGTACATTTCCACGTTTATCGACTAAGCACTATCTTATTTTCCAGTTTTGTCCGAAGAAATTAATTAACAGTTTGTATGTAACAACGCATGCAGGTGGCATCCCCGATGCTCATTCTTCACGGAGCTGCAGATAAAGTGACGGATCCTTTCGTGAGTCAGTATCTGTATGATATGTCCTCGAGCAGCGACAAAACTCTTAAGCTCTATGAAGGAGGCTATCACTGTATTCTTGAAGGTGAACCTGATGATAGAATTCTTACTGTGCTCAATGACATTATCTCATGGCTTGATTCTCGTTGCTCTCCGAATTAGGCTTCAGTTTTTAAGGGGTTTTGCAGAGGGATTTCTTGTAGTTGGGAAGCAACACCATTCATATAGTTTAGGAAATGTGATACTAGACAATAAAACCAAATTCATTGTGGGATATAGGCATATGGCAATATTTTGTAACTGCTATTGTTATTGTTGGGTGATTTGGTTCTGAAGCTGAAATTTAGGCGCCCAGCAAGTGAGAAACTGAGGGTTCGATTTTAGGTCGAAACAAAATTATGATGATGAGATGAGTTGAGTTAAAAAGTAAGGATTCATATTGCTGAGCCCGCTGAGCCCCCAACTTGTTTGGGACTGAGGCATAGTTATTAAAACTACTGTTTGTTTGTAGTTTTTTCGTCAAACACTATCTTATAGTTTTGAGTTTTGGATCATTCTAAAAGATGTCAATCTTTGGTTCTAAGTCTCAAAATAGAGGAGTCACTACCACCAATCATTTTCAAGACTGCAACCACATTTCACTTTTCAGTCATTTTGTTTTTGTTTTATTTGTTTCTTTTTCATTTAATTTAATAGAGTGGAAAAACAAAAACTGAAATGAGCTGCTGGAAGATCATCAAGGTTCCATTTGAGCACTCTTATAAAAAAATCTTGAAGAAAAATTAGTTCGTGAAAACAAAAGTATTTGAATTGTTAATTTTTTTTGGAGTTCTGTTCTATTGACAAAATGGTTTTTAGAATAGTGCACCGGGGCGTATTTTAAACAAGGAAAATGGTCGAGTTGTCTTTGTACTGATTGAGCAACATTTCCCTCCGTTATACTTTGCGTTAGGGAAAATATCTCATTTTGTCTTTGACCCCTAATTGAGCTCTAACTTGAAATATAACGGATGATAAATTTAAATCATAGTTAAAAATAGAGAAAAAATTGTCATTTTTGTCTTGGACCTTTTCCTCGAAGTATAAATATGAAGTCCACCCATTTCACGCTGGAGCTCTGTTAATAGCATGGATAAATACAAGATAATTTGCTTGAACAATGGTATATAATAACCCAAAGTATGACCGGAGGTATTGAGCAATTTTCAGATTGTACATGAGCAACTTTAGACCTTTTCCCTTTAATCAATTCAGAAAATGGTATCAAACAAACAGATTCAGAAAAAAGTGCCAACTTCTTAGAAAAGGTTGCATGGACAAAACACCACCTAAAAATTCATAAGAGAACAGCAGTGGGGAAGTAGTAGTACATAGTATATTGTGGTTGATAGAAACACTTCAATGAGACAATGGCAAAAGGAGGGCCATTAATTGGACTTCATAATCTTTGAGCATGCCTTTCATTGACATGATTTTACTTATGACAAAACAGTGTAATGTGTAAGGCTAAGTTTTGTCTGGATTATCCTCAAGGTATAAATGTCTTCTTCTATTGTACCTTAACTTTGATGCTACAGCATGCATAAATGACATCTATATACTGTATATATATTTCATGCTCACTTCTCTCTCCAACTCCTCCTAGATGAGCTTGTTCATATTGCCGGTTTCAAGTCTTAATAAAGAAGGAGAGTTGCAGTTGGCTGGCAACCAGCGTAAAACTTGTCAATTCATACTAAATCCTCATAAATAACAACAAATGGGGTCAGGGGACGGTAGTGTATAAACAGACCTTAATCGTATCTTGTGAAGGTAGTGAGATTGTTTCCAATAGATCTTCGGCTCAAGGAAAGTATAATCCATAATGAATCCTCATAATACAAATATTTTGTATGATGATGATATGAGCTGAGCTTAAATGAAAAAGTGATGATTCATATAGCCGCCCTAACTTATTTAGGAGTAAAGCGTAGTTGTAGTTGTTGTTGTTTCTCTTTCTAGCTTTGTCCATTACATTTATGTAACAACCCAACCCACAGTGATATTGTCCATTTTGGACTTAGACCCGCACAAATTTAAAATGCGTCACTAGAATCTAAGGCGTGTCTACTTATATATCCAGCATCTCTCCCGTGTTTTGTCGAAGTGGGATTTGCCTAAGGTGTCACATATACCCCTCCCCCCTTCGTGACTCAGCGTCCTCGCTGAGGTTTGCCCCACCACAGTTCAAGGTTGCACACGGAGTGGCTATGATACCATATGTAACAGGCCAGCCCACAGTGATATTGTCCCTTTTGGGCCTAGACTCGCACAGATTTAAAACGCGTCACCAGGGTTTAAGGCTTGTTAATTTATATACCCAGCATCTCTCTTGTGTTTTTGCCAATGTGGGACTCTGTCTAAAGTGTGGGGTATTACATACACCCCCTTTTATGGACTCAGCGTCCTTGCTGAGGTTTGCCCCACCGCATGGGATTCGCCTAGACTCAGCACTGAGGTTTGCCCCGCCTAACCGAGATTTGCCTAAACTCAGTTGAACTCGGATCCACCATCAGCAAGGCTGACACAAGAGTGGCTCTGATACCATCTGTAACAGCCCAGCCCACAGTGATATTGTCCGCTTTGGGCCTAGACCCGCACGGATTTAAAACGCGTCACTAGAATCTAAGGCGTGTCTACTTATATATATACTCAACATCTCTCCCGTGTTTTGTCGATGTGAGATTCGCCTAAGGTGTCACAATTTACCTCCCTCAAATTTCCTCAATATTTAAACAATCTCATGTGTATTGTACTATAGGTTACTACGACGAATGCATCTGTTTCGAGTACAATATAATGTAGTTCAAGATACAAATGTGAAATTTTAATTTATAGAACACTTGCTAATCAAGCATAGTACCCTTTAAGAATATATAATGAATTTTGCAAGCAAATAATTTTTTGAATTTAGAGTAGGTTTTTCTTGTCCTAAATAAAACACTTGAAAAGGTGATTGAGATTAATAAACTGAGACATAGAGGCGGACAAGACAAAACCAAATGTATAGCAATAAGAATATAAGAAGGATGATCCAGATTAATTACATGAGGAATAAAAATACTCATTTCCTAAAAATTTAAAAAGAAGTATTCCACAGATATCCTTGGCATAGCCCAAATTAGCCCATCCAAAATCTTGGGCTGATTTGCGCAGTATATATACCCCAAATTGAATCATAAAAATTTATAAAAACATGAAAAATAATTTTTTTTGCTTGTTTGATTTGTTTACTACAGTCATAATAAATAAATTAACTAAATAAATAAATTAACTAAATAAATAACTTTTGTTAATTTAATTTGATACATAAACAAATTATAAAAGAACAAACAAACTATTGAAAAATGGTTATTAGTTGGGTGAGTTGTGTTACAACTTAGGACCCATTTTTTAGGCCTAATTGATTCATCCATCTTTGATCAGAACAAACTTTGGACAGGTTATGACTCAACCTACTTATTAGTTCAACTCTTTTTTATCCCAAATTAGTTCACCATAAAATAGTACGTATGATGTTATGATCAATGTGTATTTTTCTTAACATTTTTGTTGGCAAATTCTTGGATCTATATTTTTCTTCCTTATGATCTTTATGTTGGAAAAAGGTGCAACAAGAAAGAATATAGTGATAGTCTCTCTCTCTCTCTCTCTCTTTTGGGCCTGTCCAAGATATCCAGATCTAATTGAGAAAAGAAGATAACAAGTCAAACTTCAACTCTTACTTTAATTTATACTAGTTATACTACATCTAGTTTTCTTAATTTTAATATATTATCTAGTTCTCTCTTTAATTACTAGCTGCTTTATTATCATATATAGTCTCTCTCTCTCTCTCTTTTGGGCCTGTCCAAGATATCCAGATCTAATTGAGAAAAGAAGATAACAAGTCAAACTTCAACTCTTACTTTAATTTATACTAGTTATACTACATCTAGTTTTCTTAATTGTACTATATTATCTAGTTCTCTCTTTAATTACTAGCTGCTTTATTATCATATATAGGCCTTTCCACGGCTAAAACTATAGAAATGAGCTCGAGGACAAAGAAGTTGATGTGATTTTACTAAGTAAGTTTAATCCAAATTAATGTAAGAAATATTTCAGTAATAAGTTATTTTCCTGTAAAACGGTACAGTTGAATTTGTACGTAGTTTCTAGACAAGTGAGCTAATTTGATCCTGAAATAATTTAATAATTGAATAAATGTATAATGCTTAGCCTTAAAATGTAGATGAAATAACAGGAATGATACTTCTGGGAACAAGGTTTCCAAGCACAGCAATGATGAGATCAAAGAGCAAGAAAATCAGATTGAATTATGCTTTGTGTAGAATACAATATAAGTTTTGCCAGAGAATTCGTGTCCCTTACAAAGATAACTGAGCTCAGTATTTATAGCTATGTCTAGGGAAGGAGGTCCTGGATCGTATCCTCCTTTAATGTTAATTTTGAGGGTCATTGATGTAGACGTAACGTTGAACATAAGTGCCAAATTCTCTGTAACGGACCGTCGCTCTTAATTCTGCAGAATATCACATATTAAATGCTACCAGGCACAGAGCATTTAACACATCTTTATGAACGTTATCCTTTCCGGTGACAAGAAGAATGTTTGAGTTCGGTCTTCGGCCATCCTCGTCTTAGGTTCCACGTGTCCTCCCTTTAGACGACCACGTGTCGTATCATATTTCACCCTATACAGATAGTCCCCCTGCTTTCTGGTGACATAAATTTATGTTAGCGAAAAGTTGGTAGAAACACTTTTTTTTGCGGGAATTACTATAACTCCCTCTGAAGGCTCCAGACAGTTGATTAAACGCACGTCTCTCCGCATTTAATGCTCCAGACAAGCGTCATCCCATGATTCAGCACAACCTTTTCCGATGATCGAGGTAATCATGGCCATGAATTTAACCGCCAAAATTTTACTTATACGCAACATTCTTTTCCTTTGCGTTTCATAATTTCTCGAGCTTCCCATTTGCATATTTGTTTTCCATACTTTCTCTAATTCTCTTTAATCATAAAACCTTTTCTTTCTTCTTTTTCAATGGCTTCTTCCTCCAAGCATGCTGGTTCTTCAAAGAACAAGAACAAAGCTGAGGATTTTGCTCCTCCAACGGTGAGTTCCATAATTCCAAGAAAACTCAGTATCACAAAGGACCTTGAAGAGAAATTCCCTACTGTTAACCCTCGTACATAGGCTTTTAGCAGGTACCCTTCTTCTATTCGTCCTTCCAGTATTCCTGCTGTGAAGGAAGACTGTCGCTTCCATGAGTTGGATATCATTGCTCCTGATCTACCGGAGCGAGTGACCCTTCCCAAGGAAGGTTTTACATACTTTTACATATACCCCTTTACTTTGTGTGCGTTTTCTTTAAGCGGAGAACTTGATTGTTTGATTGCGGAGTTTTTGCCTTCGCTACCAAGTGTGTCTGGCACATATAAGTCCTTAAGTGTGGAGGACGGTCGCATGTCTTTGACGCTTGTGCCAGGAAACTGGAGAGGAGCTAACCTTAGCTCATATGATAAATTCTATTCTCCCAAAATCTTCCGCGGGAAAATGATAAACCTCTGCAAGCGTAGCCACCATGCTTTGTTGTCTAGCACAGATGATGACAATGGTCGTGGATGGATGGAATGGTTCATTGCAGTCGCCACCAACGACATCGTTTCGCCACCAACGACATCATTCCGACAACAACTTCATCCTTTCCGATCGCTTGGAACCGCACTCGTAAGTTCTTTGTTTAGTATTTATTTTCACTAGATATTCTTTTATGGCCATATCAGCTCTTCACCCTTTGCATGTTTTAGCAACTCGATGGATCCCACTGGTGGTGGAAGGTCTGTATTGGTGGATTCAGAAGATCTTGGACGTCACGATGCCTGGAATTTATTTGTGGAAAGAACTGACCCTTAAATACGGGTGGAAGGCCAAATATTATGGTAATTTTAGTTTACCTTGGTTGAACCCTTCTGACTTGTTCACAAAATTAGGTCTACCTGCAGGCTCTGTTGTTGTCCCATGGGAGGACGTTTTGGTTGATCCTGCTGCTACATCGAGGCTGCTTGAGAAAGCTCTTACTCGAACAGGTATCTCCGGGCTTGTTTCGGGTGCAAACACTTCTTTACGGAGTCCCCGGCCGGAGGATAAGCAACCAAAGAGAAAGCGTTCCTCTGCGTCCAGGGAAAAGAATAAGAGGGCAAAGACTGATGCCCCCAAGTCATCTCCGGTGGCGATGACGACTGGTCCTCCTTCCTGGTCGGTAATAGACACCGTGATGATTGACGATGATGAAGAATCTAGTGATGAGGGAGCTTCTCTACATAGAAGGCGACAATCCTCATCATCTCAACAGTATGCTCGATCTGTTGAGATAGTTACACCAACCGAAGATGATGTCTCGACACTTTGGGGAGAATATGATTTGGTATAAAATGCCAATTCCTGTTTTTGGACCCCAATTGCTATAACCGGTGCTGCGAGGCTGAGTACCGGGTCCTTACCGTCTTTGGTTGGCGAGCATCCAACAGCTAGCACTGCATTTGATACAGCTGCTTCTCACTCCTCAACTCCATCAGCTTCATCTCCACCTTCACCAACACCAGCAACTACTACAACATTTACATCTTCATCCACTCTTCAACCAACAGTTGCTACATCACCTCCATCGACCGCGTATGACCATGAAGAAGGTGTTCATCCTCCACAGTCCCCAGTTCATGGGATTTTGGGGCAAAATTATGGTGCTCATTCTGAAGATCCGCTAAGGAGGAGGAACATTACTCTTTCGATCTCTACCAGATGCAACTTGCTATCCCGGCCGGTGGAGTTTGCTAACTATCTGAAGCCTTTGGCTTTAGAAAAAGACTAGGAAAAGATTCAGGAACTCTCGGGAGAGTGGTTGTTGAACAATGACATGCATAACGCTGCAACGATACGTTCTTTTCTTCCTTCATTACTTCTTCTACCTTTGTATGAATGTATTCTAAGTTTTACTTTTTCTTGTTTTGTAGGCCAACTTTCTTTCTTTTGAGGGCCTTCAAAGGTTGATTCGTGAAAAAAAAGAACTTACTTTCAAACGGAACCAACTTTTGGTGGAACGAGACGAAACTATTCTCCGCCTCTCGAAACTGGAAACCAAAGCTACTTAGGTCTTTGATTTGGAGGCTTGCTTGCAGCAAAGCGAGCAAGAGGTGGTAACCCTTAGCCAAGAAATTGGCCCGTTGAGGGTTAGTTTTGATGAAGCTAAGGCCAATTGGGCTGAAGTCCAGGACATCATTCTTACTGCAACCGAGTAACATACTTAGAAGTAGCCTTGAACTCCAAACTCGAAGAGCTTGCTGTTGTGGGGGCGAAACACACCCATCTAGAAGAGAAGTACAAGAAAACTATCGAGCATAATAGGCTTTTTAGTTTAACTGTCCGCGACCTTGTCGTCAGCCTCAAATCTGCTAGGTCCGCCTGGGAAAGCCTTTCTGCCGAGGTTACCCAATACAATATGCTAGGTCCCTCATTGTTGAAAACACTTATTCCATGTACAATATGAGGAGAAAAACCTTGGAGGAGGCCAAAGCTAGTATCATCGACTTTGATGCCGAAATTGCTAAGGCCCGAGAGCTTGAGTTAGCTGCTAAAAATGGACTCCCGGTGCAGTCTGATACTCTAGGTTCTTCTGGTTCTGATTCAGAGTTTTTGGAAACTGAAGAGGGATCGGAAGGTGACGATGCTGAAGACCAAACTGGGGAAAACGTCGAGCCATCGGTGGACTCACCAACTTCTCCCGGGAATGCGGACACTTCTCTTTCTCCTGGTCACGGAGGCGCTGTAGTTTAGCTTTTCTTTTCTTTTTCCCATTTGGCACGTTCTTGTAAATAAAGATATATTTTTGCTCAAGTATCATTTAACACTTACTTTCATTTGAATATCCATGCAAGTCTTTAATATTTGCATTTGCTCAAGAGTTCAGCGCACGTTTTCCTGTTCGCCCTTTACTATGTGTAGTCTTGAATGTGTTTTCCTCGAAGCATTTTGGTTCCGAGCATTATCCCTTTTACGTGAGGGTTTCTATAAGTATTTGTGCAAGTTTACTTTTTGTGTCCTTTTCATATATGGCTTCGGGTATATTTTTCCCCGAAGGCATTTTTGATTCCGGGCATAGATTCTTCCGGAACCAACCCTTTAACATGAAGGTTTTTATAAGAGAGGGCCCTCTTATGTTTACGGTGCTCTTGAAGAGGATGAATCCTGTTCATTATGGCACTAGCATTTTAAGTACTTGTTTAACTTTCAAATGACAAAGTTTATTCATCATTCAGACGAGAAACAAGATAAAAACAAAAGGGTTTTATTTTATTCCTTCTATTTTCAAAAGATACATAAGCATTCGCTATGCTGAAAATAAATTGCCATTACTTATGGCCTATCTTGTACAACTTATTTCTACGGGGCTGGATGCGCAGTCCCCGGTCCCGATGATGTGTTTAGTTTCCAGATTTTCGTTCCCCGGTTGATGTGTCAATCGTTGTTGCTGTATCCTCATATCATTCCACCCTTCAGTGTTCGAATGCGAAGAGTGCGAATTGGAACACTGGAAGTTTTGTATCTTCTAATATTCCACTAATGAATTGCTAGATAATCCTCAACTTGGTAACACAACTTTATTTCCCCTCAGGAATTTATGCTATCAAGCGAAGGAATATATAACAACTAGGAAGTTGTTCGGTAGCAAACATTACTTCCTGGTGGGAATTTTCTACCAAACCAAAGATTATCTAATCGTCCCCGAGTGTAAGTTTGCTCGTTTGCCTTGCTATCAAAGGTCGTATCGTTGATGTCTTCGTAGTATGATCTTATGTTGCTGCCTCATTAAAAACCTTGCCAGAAAAACCCAATTGGGACAAAAACTGAACGAAGGGAAAAAGAGTGCAGTACATACTTTCCGCTTGAATAATGTTCATCAGAAATAATATCTTTTGAGGTGTGCCACATTCCAGTTGCTAGGAAATTTGTCTCCATTATGGTTCTCCAACTCATATGATCCTTTCCCAGTGATAGTTGAAATATGGTAGGGACCTTCCCACGTTGGACCTAGCTTCCTTGCGTTAAGCTCCCGGGTTATTTGGGTTACTTTCCTCAGAACCAAGTCTCCTACTTTGAAATAATGGAAGTTGGCTCTTCGATTATAATATCTCTCCATTCTCTTCTTTTGAGCTACCATTCTTACATGCGTCAAGTCCCTGCATTCCTCGAGCAGTTCCAACTTGATTAACATCGCTTCGTTGTTCGATTCTTCATCTGCCCGAAAATATCTCAAAGTGGGTTCACCTACTTCCACCGGGATTAGGGCTTCAGCACCATACATAAGGAAAAAAAGAGTTTCTCCTGTACTCGATTTGGCCGTTGTTCGGTAGGCCCATAGAACTCCAGGAAATTCTTTGGGCCATTTGCCTTTTGCCGCTTCCAACCTTTTCTTGAGGTTTTGAATAATCACTTTGTTTGTTGACACCGCTTGACCGTTTGCGCTCGGATGATAAGGGGAAGACGCGATCCTCTTTATCTTCAAATCTTTGAGGAACTCTGTAACTTTTGCACCTATAAGCTATAGCCCATTATCGCATGCTATTTCTTTCGGTATTCCGAATTTGCAAATTATATTTTCCCACAGGAAATCGACCACTTTGCGTTCTCTGATATTCTGATAAGGACCTGCCTCCACCCATTTTAAAAAATAGTTAGTCAAAATTAAAAGAAACCTTACCTTTCTGGGAGCCGGTGGCAACGGTCCGACGATATCCATCCCCCATTTTATGAACGGCCATGGGGACGGAACCGAATGTGAGGGTTCTGCTGGTTGGTGTACTAGTGGTGCGTAGCGTTAGTACTTATCACATTTTCGTACGAAAGGCTTTGGCGTTTTGTTTCATGCGAGGCCAATATCCTGCCTGTACCAACTTCAACACGAAAGAATCTATGCCTGAGTGATTGCCGTGTATCCCTTCATTGACTTATCTCATGACATAATTAGCTTCTGACGTTCCTAAGCATCGGGCCAACGGGCCTTGGAAGGATTTTCTATACAATTGGCCTCTCTTGAAGCTATAACGTGCAGCTCTGGCACGTAATGCCTGTGATTCTTTGGGGTCTTCTGGCAACTTCACGTGCTCATGATAGTTGATTATTTTATTTCTCCAGTCCCAGATCAGACTAGTAGAATTTACCTCATAATAACTATCCGTATCCAGAACTGAGCTCATCAGTTGTACAACCGTCCCAGATTCTGATTCCTTTATTTTTGTCGATGATCCTAAGTTTGCTAATGCATTCGCTTCTGTGTTATCCTCCCTCGGGATGTGAATAATTGACCATCCCCAAAATCGCGCCAAAAGAGCCTGGACCTTTACCACGTATTGTTGCATACGTTTTTCTTTGGTATTAAAGATCCCATAGGCCTGATTTACCACCAGTTACGAGTCACATTTAATTTTGATAACCTCAGAATCGAGTCCCCAAGCCAATTCGAGCCCTTCAATCAAAGCTTCATACTCTGCTTCATTATTAGTTAAAGGGATCGTTCTGATGACTTTCCTTAGGGTTTCTCCCGAAGGCGTGATTAAGACTATTCTGAGTCTAGACCCTTTTACGTTGGAAGCTTCATCCTTAAATAAGGTCCAGACCCCCGATGTCGATTCTGACACTATTACTGCCTCCTTAGTTGCCAAAGGCAATAGTCCCAGACTGAAATCGGCCACGAAGTCAGCCAAGACTTGCGACTTAATTGCAATCCTCGGTTTATATTCTATGTCGAACTCACTCATTTCGACATCACATTTGGCCAATCTGTCCGAGATCTCGGGTTTATGGATGATGTTCCGTAAAGGGAAAGTAGTCACAACAACTATCATATGACATTGGAAGTAGGGCCTTAACTTCCGAGTGGCGACTACGAGAGCTAAGGCTAGTGTTTTCAAATATGGGTAGCGAGTTTCTGCTCCCATTAAAATTTTGCTAACATAATAGATGGGAAATTGTGTACCTTCGTCCTCTCGGACTAAAACCGCACTTACCGCAACTTCTGAAACCGCGAGGTAGACTAGCAATGTTTCACCTTCTTTTGGGTTTGAGAGCAATAAAGGGCTCGATAAGTACTTCTTCAGATCCCTCAGATCCTGCTGACACTCCGATGTCCGTTCAAAATTCTTCTTCTTTTTGAGCAGCGTGAAGAAGTGATGACATTTTTCTAATGATCGAGGAATGAACATGCTCAAAGCTGCTAATCTTCCTGTGAGCCTTTGGACTTCCTTTACGTTCGACAATTGATATGGGATATCCTCTATGGCCTTGATTTTGTTGGGGTTTACCTCTATTCCCCTTTGTGAGACCAGAAACCCCATAAACTTACCAGAACTGACCCTGAACACGCAGTTCTCGGGATTAAGCTTCATGTTATGCTTCCTCAAGATGTCGAATGTTTCTTACAAATACTTAAGATGGTCACCTGCATTCAAAGACTTAACGAGCATATCGTCTATATAAACTTCCATAGTCTTTCCTATTTGATTTTCGAACAGCTTATTTACGAGCCGTTGATAAGTGGCTCCGACATCTTTCAATTCGAAGGGTATTACATTGTAACAATATGTACCGAAATTCGTTATAAACAAAGTTGTTTCCTTATCTTCCGGGTTCATCATGATTTGGTTGTACCCGGAATAAGCATCGAGGAAACTCATCAACTCATGCCCAGCCGTGGCATAAATTATTTGATCAATATTTGGCAGTGGGAACGAGTCTTTTGTGCATGCCTTATTAAGGTCTTTATAGTCTACACACATGCGAAATTTATTGTTCTTCTTAGGAACTACTACTACATTAGCTAGCCAGTCCAGATATCTTACATCTCAGACCGAACCGATTTTAAGCAAGCGGGTTACCTCTTCTTTGATGAATTTATTCCTAACCTCGTCAATAGAGTATTTCTTCTGTCTTACTGGAGGTACGGTGGGATCAAAACTCAGCTTGTGCACGGCTATTTCCATCAGTATACCTGTAATATCCTAGTGCGACCATGCAAAACAATCAGCGTTAAATTTAAGGAATTCAATAAAACCAGACTTGAGCTCCGGGTGCAGTCCTGTCCCCCAAATGGAACTTTCTTGCTAGGAATTCCTCGAACAATACAACTTGCTCTAGTTCCTCCGTCGTGGACTTCGTTGCATTCGTTTCTTCTAGAACTTGGTGTTACACCCCGTACTTCAGACGTCACTGTCATTATAGGATTATTTAATATAAACTCAAAAAGGGAGAAATCCTTTTACACAGATAAGAAAGGTTTACCGAAATCTTAAGTAAGTTAAGATGAATATGAGACTTGTTAATCATGATTTAAATAATTTTAAAGTCATAATATGTCTACATATGATGCTTGGATAGAAAATATGAAGTTTGGAAGAAAATCGGATTAAAGTTACGGAAATACCGACTAAGGATTTGCCCTGTAATAGAGCTTTTTGAGACATATATATCGTGTGCTATATGAGGTATTTTTGGGACATATTATATACCAAATTGAAGGTCTTGGAATGTAGTTTCCAACGCTCTTAACTATTTGTTCATACGATATCCGGATAAAATGATAGATGCATCGGAAGATGGGCGAATCAGAGGGTGCCAAGCTAGCACCTTTTGACTTTTCAAAAGTTGTTATATTGTTTTAACTCGTCTCTCTCTCTCTTCAATTTTTCACATAATCTGACCAGAGAAATCCATAAAAAATGGTCCTTGATTTCTCTACAAGAGCTTCAAATAATACTAACATCCCGGGCACGAAATCGAGAAGCGATAACATCAGAACGATCCCTACGACGTAAGTATCGCTATATCGCCTCTCTTTTTCTTTGTAGTTTGAGTTTTGGAATGTATTTAATAGTTAATAAAAATTCCTAATTTATGTATTTAAGCTTTAGAATATTAATAAAAGTTGATAAATTCATTTCCTAAAAGGTTAGACCTCACGGGACGGTGATCGGAAGCCGTGAGTTCGAGTTATTTGACTTATAGTGGACTGTTTTGTGGGATGTTTTGTGTTGCTCTTGGGATGTCTATTGTGATGTTGATTTATGGAGTTTGGAATGATAAATATGGCATGGAGAAATACCACATGTGGTAGGGTAGTAGGTTGGTCGCTCGTCGTTATAGTTACAGGCTAATTGATAACTTGTTGATTGGGTGTATTATGGTATATTTGGGGGTTTTGTTGTATTTAAGGTCCCGGATTATAATTAGGTTGGTTTTGAGTTTCTTATTGTATTATAATTGTATCTCTCCTATAGTAGGCTTGATGAAGTAGTAAAATCAGGGAAAATGCTGCCCGTTTTATTTTAGAATCGAGTTATCATTTGAGATATGTAATATACTACCGCCATCTAAATTGTACACGTATTTCTTTTCTATAGGGTTGGCACGCTAGTTTTCATAAGCTTGTTGAGTTGCACTGACGACTTGAGGCATGCTAAGGCTATCCCTTCTTTCTTTTTGGCATGATCCAAATGATACAAATGAAATGAGTAAAATACGCAACTTTCATAAATGACTTTATTCATAGAAATACTAGGGGTGTCTATATTCTTGAGTACCTAGGTGAATTATTATTATATACTCTATTCATGGGTCTCGGAAAAATATGTATTTGATAAAGTTTGTCTGAAAGGCATATTGATTTTATGATATTCGAGAAATCTTATTAATATATTTCTTATGCATTTCATGCATTTGGGTCATATTATATACCAAATTGAAGGTCTTGGAATTTAGTTTCCAATGCTCTTAAATTTTCATTCATACGATATCCTGATAAAAAGATATAAGCATCGGAAGGTGAGCGAATCAGAGGGTGCCAAGCTAGCACCTTTTGACTTTTCAAAAGTTGTTATATTGTTTTAACTCGTCTCTCTCTCTCTCTCTCTCTTCAGTTTTGCACATAATCTGATTAGAGAACTCCATAAAAAATGATCCTTGCGTTCTCTACAAGAGCTTTAAATAATACTAATATCCCGGGCACGAAATCGAGAAGCGATAACATCAGAACAATCCCTACAACGTAAGTATCGCTATATCGCCTCTCTTTTTCTTTGTAGTTTGAGTTTTGGAATGTATTTAATAGTTAATAAAAATTCCTAATTTCTATATTTAAGCTTTAGAATATTAAGAAAAGTTGATAAATTCATTTCCTAAAAGGTTAGACCTCACAGGACGGTGATCGAAAGCCGTGAGTTCGAGTTATTTAACTTATAGTGGACTGTTTTGTGGGATGTTTCATATTGCTCTTGGGATGTCTATTGTGCTGCTGATATATGGAGTTTGGAATGATAAAAAGGGCATAGAGAAACGCCACATATGGTAGGGTAGTAGGTTGGTCGCTCGTCGTTGTAGTTATAGGCTAATTGATAACTTGCTGATTGAGTGTATTATGGTATATTTGGGGGTTTTGTTGTATTGAAGGTCCCGAATTATAATTAGGTTGGTTTTGAGTTTCTGATTGTATTATGTTTGTATCTCGCCTATAGTAGGCTTGAGGGAGCAGTAAAATCAGGGAAAATGCTACCCGTTTTATTTTAGAATCGAGTTATCGTTTGAGATATGTAATATACTACCTTCATCTAATTGTACACGTATTTATTTGCTATAGGGTTGGCACGCTAGTTTTCATAAGCTTGTTGAGTTGCACTGACGACTTGGCATGTTAAGGCTATCCCTTCTTTCTTTTTGGCATGATCCAAATGATACAAACGAAACGAGAAAAATACGCAACTTTCATAAATGACTATATTCATAGAAATACTAGGGGTGTCTATATTCTTGAGTACCTATGTGAATTATTATTATATACTCTATTCCTGGGTCTCAGAAAAATATGTATTTGATAAAGTTTGTCCGAAAGGCATATTGATTTTATGATATTCGAGAAATCTTATTGACGTATTTCTTATGCATTTCATACATTTATACATGTACATTGACCCATGACCATAAGGCGTTATATACGTATATATTATATGTATATGGGATATGGGAAAAGATTAAGGCGTTATATACGCACCACCACCTGATCAGCTGGTATACGTTGATATTTTTGCCCACAGTGGCTGAGATGATATGATGGGATGCCCTCAGAGGATTGATGATGTTATGTCCGCATATACCTATGCATGGTATGGAATTTATACGCACATGCATGGCATTATAATATTTTTTATGATTCAGAGAGCTATTCAGAATTACAGGTTGAGTTCTTTACTCTATGTTTCTCTCATGACTTTTATTTACTGATGTTCATTCCTTACATACTCGGTACTTTATTTTTACTGACGTCCCTTTTTCCTGGGGACGCTGCGTTTCATGCCCGCATGTCCCGATAGACAGTTTGAGAGTTCTCCTAGTAGGCTATCAGCTCAGCAGAAGGTGTTTGTGCACTCCACTTGCTCCGGAGTTCCCTATTTGGTCAATATGATTTTAATATGTATTGTTTGGTATGGTGGGGCTCTGTCCCGACCTTTATGATATTTATGTACTCTTAGAGGATTGTAAACAAATGTCATGTATACGGATACTAGTATGGCCTTATAGGCCAGTACGTCATATGTATAAGTCATTATATCAAGTTGGGTCACCCTATATTGAGTATTTCCTCATGTTTTATTCTACTTATCTCACGACAGCCTCTCCGGCTCAATTACCTATGATAGTATGATACGAAAGATACTTTACGTTGGTACTCGATTGAGTAAGGTACCAGGTGCCCATCACGGCCCATCGGTTTGGGTCGTGACATTTGGAAATATCTCGGCACCTGATATTGTTTTGATGACTGTGCTTCCGGGCTATCTCCTTTTAGCTCAGGAGTAGGTGCCAGTTCCTGTAATTTCTATGTTGTGCGTTCCTTTCCTTTGCTATTGGAAACTGAGATTGCATTCATCTCCCTTGCTGTCGGTTGATCGCCTCTTATCTGCTTAATTCCTTCGGGTGTTGGAAACTTCAGCAACTGGTGATATGTTGAGGGTACAACTTTCATCTCGTGTAATTATTGCAGGTTAAAGATAATTTTTAAGTAATTATTGCGTCTTAATGGCACTTTTACGTACCTAACGCATCTTAAGGGTCGTTTTAACAAGTGGTGGCAAATAGGCGGGTTTGGCTGAATTTGGGCGGGTCAAGATGGGTTAGGCCAATAAATGGGTCATTGCCCAACCCAATCCAAAGTTTAATTGGGCTAAGATGGGCTGGGTCAAGATGGGCTAAACAATGAGTCATAGCCCAACCCGCCCAACTTGACCCATATATTTAGAACCATGCTCATTTTGCATAAATAAAGCCTATGTATAAAAGGTAAATAAATACTATTAGTATTTTGAGAATCAAAATATATTTTATTAAATAACAAATTAGTATTTAAAATGTGTGAGTTGAAAAATATTTTGCGGGTGTGGGTGGTGCAGAAAAAGTGAAAAACGAAAAAATAGAAAATTAAAAATACAAAAAAAAAAGTTATTTTTTTTGACGCGGGGAGGGGGAGGGGGTCTGGGGGTGCTGTAGAAAAAGAATTATAGAAAATTAAAAATACAAAAAAAGAAATTTTGAGGGGGGTTAACAGGATGGGTGGTGATAAAAAAAAAAAAAACAAAAAAACAGAAAATAGAAAATTAAAAATACAAAAATAAAAGTTAATAAAAATTAGGTGGTGGGGGTGGGGTGGTGGGTGGTAACTAAGTAAAATTCTAGATAAGTTGGGTCAAATAACACAGTGGAAGTGGGACAAGATAGCCATGGACTTTGTCTGTGAGATCCCTTTATTTTGGGGTGAGCTTCATGGGTTGTATTTAGGCTACTTCATGGGTCAGAATGAGCTATAAAAAATAATGGGTTAACTTGGGCTAAAATAGACCCATGAGCTAAAATGTTATAGCCCAACCCATTAATCTCTGGGCGGGTTAGATGAGTTTGGGTTCAAATTTCCACCTCTAGTTTTGACGTACTTAATGCATTTTAAAGGCAATTTTTACGTGTTTAATGCGTCTTAAAGGCAAAAGAAACTGACTCTGGCCTTTGCTATATCAGTGAGTGAACGACAATGTGGTTAAAAGTTGAAATTCTGATGATTGCCTTATTTGATTATCTATATTAGTTGTTATAATCCCCATATTGGTTATTTCTTGTTAGTTGTGGTATTTCACGGTTGGTTAAACAAACTCTATAGCCTATTTGGCCAAGCTTCTCCAAAGTCAAAAGTATTTTTCAACTGCTTCTCACCAAAAGTACTTTTGAGAAAAGCACTTTTAAGAAGAAAAAAAAAATACTTTTCAGAATAAGCTGATTTTTGCAAGTTGGCCAAACAGGCTATTAGTTGTGGTGCTTCATGGTGGTATATTTTTATGAAAGTGAAATTACATTAATTAGCAATAGCAAGATAAGACCAATGCCAATATGGTTATTTCTTAGTACTAGTTTTTTCGTTCTTGCTTTCGTTATATATGTATCGGTCAAAATCTGTCTTTAGAATATTTTAGCCAAGATAATACTAAGAAAAGAGTTCTCAAGTCATCATTTGTCGAGATGGCCCAAGAAGCAGCAAAGTCGTTGGTCGAAGAGTCAACGAGAGTCGTAGTCGAGGCGTCAACAAGGATCGAGGTCGAGCACCGTTGACAAAGCTATAATGGCTAGTTTTCAAGATAGGATATTAAAGATAATATTCTAGTGGATATTCTCTGCACTTGTACTATTAGAGTTTCTTAGGAACATGTCCCATATAAATAGAAAAAAAGGACAATGATAGGGGCATGTGATATTCATTTGTAAAGAATACATTTTGACTTGAAGATTCGACTCTCACTTACTAAGATATAAACATTAACTTTTTAGTGAGATTCTTGTTCATACTTTTCCATGAGATCCGAGAATAACTCAAATATTCAAAGATTTGTCTATCATTCATTGTCAGAAGGAAGATCCACTTATTCCATTATTTATTGGGTGAATCATTCTTCCTATTTACTTAAATGCCATTTATTGTTGTTCATTATTATTGAATATGTATACGGGTGAAACTGGACCCGTAAGCTAGCCCGGTTCACGATAAAATCAATCGAGGTAAGGGACTCATCGAGGCAAGCACCGGGGGCACGATGCCCGCCCTCGAGTATATCGAGGCCATGACCCCGGGATCGGTCCAAACCCCAAAAGACTTTAGAGAGCATTATTGGGCAATCGAACATGATTAACGGAAGGCCGTAATATCCGTGACCAACAGGGTATCACGGCGCAGATCTCAGCACGCACCGACGAGAATCAAGTAATTAGTTAAAACTCAACTTGTGCACGACTATTTCCATCGGTATACCTGTCATATCCTAGTGCGACCATGCAAAACAATCAGCTTTAAATTTAAGGAATTCAATAAAACCAGACCTGAGCTCCGGGTGCAGTCCTGTCCCCAAATGGAACTTTCTTTCTAGGAATTCCTCGAACAATGCAACTTTCTCCAGTTCTTCCGCCTTGGACTTCGTTGCGTTCGTTTATTCTAGAACTTGGAAATATCTCGGCACCTGATATTGTTCTGACAACTCTATCTCCTTCTAGGTAAGGAGTAGGTGCCAGTTCCTGTAATTGCTATGTTGTACGTTCCTTTCCTTTGCTACTAAAAATTGAGATTGCATTCATCTCCATTGCTGTCAGTTGATCACCTCTTATCTGCTTAATTCCTTCGGGCGTTGGAAACTTCAACAAGTGGTGATATGTTGAGGGTACAACTTTCATCTCGTGTAACCATGGCCTTCCCAGGATGATGTTATATACCATGTCACCATTTACTACTTCGAAGAGAATTGTTTTCATTACTCCTTCAACGTTCGTGAGCAGCAATATCTCTCCCCCGGTCGTTATGATCGCAAGGTTGAATCCGATGAGGAGCTTTGTTGTCGGAATTATGCTTCCGGTGAGTTTAGCTTGCTCCAATACTCTCCATTGTATGATATAAGCCGAACTTCCTGGATCTACTAGAACACGTTTAATCTTAAAATCTAACACATGTAAAGAAATTACTAGTGCGTCGTTATGTGGTAACAACAATACCTATGCGTCCTCCTCCATGAAAGTGATATCGTCTTCCCGGAGTCTTTTACTATGAGTTATTGATCATGTTGTCTTCTTTGCTTCCGAAAAGGTGACCCCGTTAATCTCATTCCCTCCGAAGATCATATTGATCATTTAGCGAGGAGATTCTTCTCCTGCTTTCGAAGGTTCCACGTTGTCTCTGTTAGGACCATAATTGTTCTTAGCTCGATCACTCAAGAATTCTCTGAGGTGACCATTCTTCAATAGTGTCGCCACTTCTTCCCGGAGGCGCCGGCAGTCCTCTGTCCGGTGACTGTTCGTCCTATAGTACTCGCACCATAAGTTGAGATCTCTCTGGCTGGAATTGTATCTCAGAGGCCTCGGGAATCGTGCATCTTTAATGTTTCTCATGGATGACACCAAATCCATTATACTGACATTGAAGTTATATTTCAATAACTTGGGATGGATCCCGAGACCCCGACGTCTCCTTATCCTGGAGTGATCTATCATTTCGGCCACGATCGGTCCCTCTGTCAATGATGAACTTATTTGCTGCCCGGAAGTTTCTGCCATGGCCTTCGATCCTCTCGTTGGGCAAAAACCAGCCCCTCGAAGTCCGTCTGTTCGCGTCATAGTCATCATTTGGTTTTTCTCTACTCTTCTCCCGTTCTTTGGCCGATGATGTAGAACCGACTTGGTCATCTTCGATTCTTATCTTTGACTCGTACCGGTTGTGGACATCTGCCCAAGTTGTCGCTTGGAGCTCAAGTAGGCTCTCCTTCAGCTTCCGGGAAGCGTCTGAGCTTCTCAGATTCAATTCTTTAGTGAATGCTTTAGCTGCCCATTCATCCGGGACAGCCATGAGCGACATTTTCTCTTTCTGGAATCGGGTAACAAACTCTCGTAGTAATTCAGATTCTCCCTGTGCAATCCCGAATATGCCGACTTTCCGGGATTGTACTTTTCTGGCACCGCCATGAGCCTTGATGAAAGAATCCACGAGCATCGGTAATAATGACTACCACGTTAGGGCTCCCCTTGTGAGAGTTTCTCTAAATTTCTTTAGCAACACAGATTCAATTTTGCGAGGAGCTAAATCATTTCCTTTTGCCGCCATTGTGTAGGTGGTAATATGCTTCTGTGGGTCTGAAGTCCCATCATACTTCGGCACTTCAGGCATTTTGAACCGCTTCAAAATTAGTTTTGGTCCCGTGCTCCGCTTGTACGATAATTGAGTATACTTCTTCGAGTCCGGGCCTTTCAATATTGGTGACGCGCCCGGAATTTGGTCCATGATGGCGGTTACTTCCCTCATAAACCGTAAAAGTTCATTTTTGAATGGGCCATTCTCGTTGTTGAGACCGGATCTACTCCTTCAGTCCCTGTCGGAGCCAACTTCGCCCCTGGGAATGTTGTTGTCGACTCTCTGCGTGATTTGGTTTGCGGGAATACCGGAAGGAATTTAATATCGTCTGTTTGCATTATTTGAAGCCCCCGATAGCGCCTGTTTCATTTCAGTCATAACCTGATCCTGCCGCGTGAGATGGCCTAGAATGATTGTCTATTATTCTCGTAGGACCCTCACAACATCCACGACATGCTCCTCGTCAGCATCATTGGGAGTTGTCTCTCGAACCTGTCGAGGGTTCTGCCCGCCATGCACCGGCGTGACATCATTTTTCTCGTTGCGGGTGTCACTGATTGAATCCTCAAAATGAGGCTGATGCCCTTGAATTTCAGAGTTGTGCGTGTTGTTAATAATGTTATCTGCCATTTTTTAATGATTTTTTCTAAGACAAAATAATCAAATCACATTAGTAAAAAAGGCAAGGATTAATTTAATTGCACGAATGTCTATGCCCCATGGTGGGCACCAAATTATTTACCCGTAAAACGGTACAGTTGAATTTATACGTGGTTTCTAGACAAGTAAACTAATTGATCCTAAAATAATGCAATAATTGAAGAAATGTATAATACTTAGCCTTAAAATATAGATGAAATAACAGAGATGATAGTTCCGGGAACAAGGTTTCCAAGCACAACAATGATGGGATCAAAGAACAAGAAAATAAGATTGAATTATGCTTTGCATAGAATACGTTGTTAGTTTTGCCAGAGAATTCGTGTCCCTTACAATGATAAGTGAGATCACTATTTATAGCTATGTCTGGGAAGGAGGTCCTAGGATCGTGTCCTCCTTTAATGTCAATTATGAGGGTCATTGATGAAGACATGACGGTGAACATAAATGCCAAAGTTTCTGGAACGGACCGTCGCTCTTAATGCTGCAGAATATCTCCTATTAAATGCTACCGGGCGCAGAGCATTTAACACACTTTTATGAACGTTATCTTTTTCGATAACAAGCAGAATGGCTGCATTCGATCTCCGGTCATCCCCATCTTGGGTTCCATGTGTCCTCCCTTTAGACGACCACGTGTCATATCATATTTCACCCTATACATAAGCCAAGACGAACAATCTCATATAAATATTCAGATTATTATCTACAAATTTAAAGCTTGGTATGATCTTAAAGATAAATGGAGAAAATCCTCCTCATAATATCGATGAATTAAAACGTACCTTGCATCGAGAGAGCCAAACTGAAAAATACTCTCAAATTAAAAGCATGAAACAACTAGCAGAAACTCTTCATGCCAAGTTCAATATGAGTCATTTATATCTCAAAATTCGGGAAATAATGTTCTATACATGGTTAGCGTTAAATCATGATCGTCTCATCTAAAAACTTAAGTTATTAAAGAGAATACACTTTTATTTATTTAATTATATATCTCTAATACACCCTCTCACAGTCTCACGTGCCAATGAGATTTTTGTCATAGGCCAAGTATATAGAAACTTCCTTTCTAGTTAAGGTAGTGGTGGAACCACCTTAGGCTAAAATGTAAGAGTTGACACTCATTCGCCGAAAAATTATATTATAAAATTAGGTTAAAAATTTATTTTTATGCATATAAAATTATAAACTATAAGTTGAATTTCCTCATCTTCTTTGTATGTTTATTTCTTTATATTTTGATATCCCTTAGTTAAATTTCTAGCTTCGCTATTAATTTAAAGGGGATGATGACTTAACTCAGAATGGAGTAGACACGCAAGCACGATAAGTTAATACATTGTTTAGGTACTTGCAAGCAAGGTAACACCACCACAGTAAAGGTTGAGATTCTTGAATGATAAGATGCTGTAACATTTAAAAGATTGATTAAAATAAGGATTTAAGTTAGCAAATTCCAATGCAAAACTTAAAAGAGGAACTATTTCACTAACAAGACTTACTACTCTTGGATGACTAGGGAAAACCGTAATGAAACTGCGTCTTTTAGTTGTTATAAACAATTATTTGATTGATGATATTGGACAAGAAACTAGTAGTTCGAAGGCAATAAACCTAGCTTTACTTTATGTAAGACAAGAAAACTCAAAAGGCAACGTCCCTCTCCTATTCTCTCTCCCCCTCTGTCCTAACCAAAGGACAAATCCCATTCTCACCTGTCCATAAACCCATTCCCACACAACTTTTTTACATAGATCATTAACCTAAATATATATAGTCATTCGCCCAATCAATTAACCTAAAAATAGTTGGAGGATAATATATATATATATATATATATATATATATATATATATATATATATATAGTCAAACCTTTCTATAACAGCCTCATTTGTTCTGAATATTTTCGGATGTTATAGCGAAGTGTTGTTATAGAGAACATATATTATAACATAACATGAAAATTGGTTCTGAAAAAAGCCTGACTTTTATAGTGAAATGTTGTTATATATATATATATATATATATATATATATATATATATATATATAACAACATTTCACTATAAAAGTCATGTTATGTTCATGTTATGTTCTCTATATATATCAACTGGTGAATTCATCTGGCTATTTGTATAAAAATTCCTTTTTGATAATCATCTACAACCAAACTTCTCTATAATAATCTCGTTTTTCCGATATCTTTTGGTTGTTATAGTAAAGTATTGTTATAGATGACATATATTATAACATAATATAAAAATCGGTTCAGAGAAAAAACTTGACTTTTATAGTGAATTGTTATTATATAAAAATGTTATTATAGAGAAGTTTGCCTGTATTATTTTGAACGTACTGACTCGACTAATTTAAATTCACGTCGTATAAGGTTCATTATAAGGATATACTCCATGTTAGAGGTTTTTCCATTCTTAAGACTCAACCCTAAAGACTTTTTATATTAAGGTTCAAGAGATTCCATTAATCCCACTGTACTCCCTTGGGCGTGGTCCCTTTCTCATATATAATCTCCTCTATAAAAGTCACGAGACCCCCTAGATCTGCATATGTATGTCCAATTTCAAGAGAGAGATTTTGGCAGAAAAAACTGATAGAGAACTTTCAAACCCCACCCCATTTCACACTTTTTTCTTCATCATCACTCAACTCAACTCAACTATAGCCCCCTGCCTCTAACATTTCAGTCCCAAACTGAAAGTCTTATAATTTGCCAAAGCTTCTTTACTCACTTGTATTAGTTATCTATCTGAAAGTTTTATCTTCACCTCATATTATTTTCTTTCCTTTCTGTCTTTCTCTGTCGGTTGCAAATGTAGGGTTCACCCCACTACTATACTTCTTCTCTTATCTTCTACTCCTTTAATTAAACCCTTTCAATTTTTTTAACTTTTTATGTTTCTTATATTGTTTTTTTCTTTTATGTTTTTCAGGAGTCCAGAAAGAAACCCTCTTGACCTCAACAACTTACCTGAAGACTTTTGTAGAGATGGTAAACAAGTCATTGAAGGTAGCTCTTCATTTAATGGTACTTCACTTTCTCCAAATTAAATAAATAGTACTCTTTTCTTTTTATCTCTTTTTGTCTTCTTCTTGTTGTTGTTGAGAGAAAAAAAATCTTTTTTCTTTGCTACCTTCAATTTAGTTTGGGAAATAAAAAAACAAGAGATGAAAATTTTCAAGCTCTTTCCTCCAATTCTTTTGCCTTTCGATTTTTTTTTAAAAAGAAACAAAAAAATCTCATGTCAGCTAGGTAGTTCTAGCTTCTTTTATCTATTACTAAAACTCTTACATTATTTTCACTTTTATTTGATTTTCTCTTTTAAACAGAAGCTCAAGAACATGCCTTCAAAACCTACAATTTAGTTTGAGAAAAAAATTAAAAAAATTCAAGCTTTATTTTTCCCTTTTTTTTTTTTTTTTTTTTTTGCTTTTCTATAGTGAGAAAAAATGAAACCAAAAATTTCATGCAAGTTGCTAGCTTTGTTTAATCTATTAACGCAGCTCTTATTTTTCACTTTCTTTTAGCAAGAAATAACCTTTTGTATTTATGTAGCAATTCTCTTTTTCACTTTACATAGCAAAACCCTAGTAAAGAAATTGAAAATATATTTATTGTTGATTGGTCTCATCAAAATTTCTACAAAATGGTACATTTGCAGCAGGATATAGGAAAAAGAAAAACGGCGCTAAAGAAGGAAAAGAAGAGTGTGGTAAAGTTTATGAATGTAGGTTTTGTTCCCTCAAGTTCTGCAAATCTCAAGCTCTTGGCGGACATATGAACCGCCACCGCCAAGGCAAGTACTTCTCTTTTCACTTCGTTCGATAAATAAAAATAAGACTGAACAACTAGTAAAATAATAAAATTGATCTGATAATATAAAAATTTCTTACGCAGTCATCTATACAACTTAAACTCATATAGGAAAATCTTTTTTCTTTTTATTTCAAAAAAACAAAGCGAAAAGGAAAACAAGATAGGTTTTGAGCAAATATGAATTACATAAGTGAAGGAGTATTTTTTAATTTTTTTTAGAAAAGAAAATAAATTGGGTTATAAATTTGAGCGTAACAGTATTGGCCAATGATTTTGCAAAGAGGCGTAGTCATGTCAATCTTGTTTTCATAACAAAAGTAGTAACAGTTGGTTGCGGGGAATATATAATATTCTTGGTAAAGGCTCATTCATTCATATATTCTTTGATTTGATTTTGATTTTTATGTTTGAGTTGGGAACAGAGAGGGAGACAGAAACTCTGAACCGGGCTCGTCAGCTCGTCTTCAATAACGATAACCTAATTGCTCCCCCTCACTTAGGGTATGTACATTCCCTCTACTGAACTCTTTCCTTTTTTTTTAAATCGTATTTTTCCTTTTTTATTCGGTTTTAAAAAAATGACACTTTTCTAGTTTGGATATTTTTAATTTATAAACTTCTCATCTTAACTCTAATGACATCGTATTATTTTCGTAAAATAGTTATGGCATATTTAAGATCACAAAATCGAATATAATTTTTAAATTATGTTTCCTATATCATATAGCACCATATAAAATGAAAAGGAAGAAAATACTTTTTTTTTTGCCTCTCTTTGAATAAGCGCTATATATATACCGTTATCGTAATGAAAATTTTTTGGTTATTTATTTTTGTATACCGCCTATATCACACCCTCATAAGGTGCGACCCTTTCCTTGACCCTACGTGAACACATGACGCTTTATGCATCGGCTACCTTTTTTTTATATATACTACTTAGTAGTGAGAATTTATATAGCCAATTCCCACTTGTTTGGTAATAAGAGAATGTTTATATTGTTTATTTTTTCGTGCAGTTGCCAGCCAATTCCTCACGGAGTTGGAGGTTATCATCACCAAGCAGGAAATATTGGTACTGATCCAACACTCTCATATAGACCACCGCCACCACCAGTTTATCCAACAAGGTTATTTTCCGGCCACTCTACCACCCTCTTGCCACCAGGACAACCACCACAACCACCTCATCAACCGCCGTACATGTACCCTTCTCCGCCGCGTCTCCTCTCCTTTTCATCTCAATATCCAACCGGCCATTCAAACGATTACTTTGTTGGCCATGTTCTTTCTGGAAACTCACACTCATCAACTCCTAATAACTTCATGGGATCAGCTTTACCTGATGATAGTAACAATTACACTTGCATTGGTGCACCAATAGGACATGGACTTGGACTTGGCAATGGAAGTAATAGAGGCACAGAAGGGCTTAATAATAATGGATTTTAGTACTCTCTTCGTTTAAGTTTATGTGAACTTTTTCGGGTTTGACTAATATTCGGTAGAATTAATAGAGGGAGTAGTTCTTTCTTGTGCCTTTTCCCTTGTGCTATGTTTTTTATTTATTTTGTTCTTCCAAGTGAGAGACTAAGTGCTAGTCTTAATGATCTTTTTATGTAATGTTGAGAGAGGAGGGTTGAAAAGAGAATACAAAAAAAAAAAAAACTGACAAAATGGGGTCAAGGAAAAGAGAGAGAAGTTTTTTGTTTTTTCTACAGGTTTGGAAACAGCTTTTGAGCCATTTGCCACTCATACTCTAGATAGATATCTAGTTTGGCTTTAAGCTAAGGGGATTTGATTGGAGAGTAACTATATGGTTTGCTTTTACGTACAACAAACCTGTTGTAAATGGAACTAGATTTTCAAGGGTTTTGCTCCTCTACATGGGACAACAAAGTTAGATTTCAACTGAAAGTTAAAAGCTTCATTTTTTGCATGGGAATTTTACTAGTCATTGATCTATACATGGTTTCTCTTGTGCCCACCCCCTCCAAAACTCATATTTTTCTTCTTTCTACGTATCATCTTCCTCTTTAATATTAGCTACGGAAAGTAGGATTTAAGTTAAGTATTGACATTGTAAGAATTTTTTACATTATCAGTGAATTTTAATATGTCAAAGTATGTTATTTATCATTTTTATCAAATTATCAATTAGTAATTATTATGAGATTTAATTATAATTATCAAATAAATAATTATTAGTTGATTGTATATCGTTGAGTTCGGTGGTATCTTCTCATCAATTTAAAGGTGCTACTATGGACCGAAGGAAAATAAAATGGAGCATCTTATTTTTGGAATATCAGTCTGTGAATGCTAAGAATTTATGTCGTATTGTCATAACTACTGTTTTCCGGCCTTTTACTTTCAGTCATTTATAAAACGACAGTCGTCAAAGAGCTTAATTTCTCATCGTTCCACATCTTAGTACATTGATTGCCACGTGGAGCATGATTGAATTCAGCACTAATTTTTTTTTTTATGAGAAGGATTTAAAGGAAATAAATCATTCAACACTAATTCATGATTGATCATCTAATGGTAAAAAACAAGTAAAACTATATCAAGGTTGACCATGAACTTAGTAGATTGAACCACTAACTTTTGATTATATCTGATAAAAACGAATCCAAGATTTAGAGTTAAATATGTCAAATAAGTGTGATCTAATCTTTATATATGTATATTTATGTCAGAGGCGGACCTACCCTAAAGGATAGGGGTTATCGGCCCCCGGTTACCTTGGAAAAAATTATATATGTGTATATATCTTAAGTAACTGGTATATAATATGATTAGTATTCTAGGACTCAAAATTTAGGTAGTTGCATTGCTTGATTTCAGGAGACACAAGTTGACTTTTAGTGTATTGGTTGGGTTCGATTCTCACTCCAGCTTGACATTTGTTCAAATTTTTATTCGATAATGCCTCCGCACTTTTAAATTTTGAATCTGCCTCTCGATCAAGTTGAAAGCACACATAATCCGTCCTAAATCCTCCTTCAATAACTGGTCATCTTTTCCTTAATTAAACGCAGGTAAAACATGAACAAAATATCCATTAGAACCCCCATGATTTGATCTTATAAGGTACTAGAAATGAGATGACCAGAAAATGTGATTTAGTGCTTGTTTACCCGTAAAACGGTACAGTTGAATTTATAATGTTGTTTATAAACAAGTGAATTGATTTGACCCAAAAAGTATGAGTAAATTTCATGGATGGTCATTCAATTTTGTGTATATTACCCAAAAATTATTTTTCTTTCTTTTGTTACACAAAAATCATTTTACTATGCTCTAGTTATCACAATAATCACTTTGACCATATTTTACAAACCTTTCACCTGAAAAGTCTATTATGCCCTTGACATTATAAATCCTCCCATTTATGTAATACCTTCTATATTATATGTTATATAATATATTTTTACCCACAATTTTTTCTTATAATTAAAATAACTTAATATTATTTTATTTATTATTTTATAATATATTTGTAAATTTATTTTTTCTTAATATTAATTGTCAAGATATATAAGTAGCATTATTAAATTTGTCAGTAACATTACCGTGAATAAATCTCTAGTTCACGTTCTTAATCATGCTTAATAAAATATGGTTAATGAAAATTAAAAAAATCAAACCTCATTGATTTATCAACCAAGCCATACCCATTAATTTAATAAACAAAATACCCACATTCAGCAAAATGACACATCAGATTAATACTTTCAAATAAATAATATTAACATATAAATCTTTAAAGAACTTAATATTAAAGGAAAATATCTTTTAAACAAATCTGTTTCTATTATTTAAAATAAATATTTTTTTATCATTTTTATATTTAAAATATTTTCATGTTTGAATATGATTAAATAAATTGAGTGCCATGAAATAAATTAGATGCATGGATATATTATAAAAATAATAAATAAAATAATTTAAAGTATTTTTAATTATAAGTAAAATACTTAGGTAAAAATATATTATATAGTATATATATAATATAGTAGGTATTACATAAATGAGATAATTTATAATGTCATGGACATAATAGACTTTTCAAGTAAAAGTATTATAAAATCTGGCCAAGGTGACTTTTGTGATAAATAGAACAAAGTAAAATAATGTTTGAGTAACAAAAGATAGATTTGTGACTTTTGAGTATTGAACACAAAGTTGAATGATTTTTACGTAACAAAAAGAAGAAAAATGACTTTTGCATAATGAATACAAAGTTGAATGACCACCCATAAAATTTATTCCAAAAACTATTAAGTAAGTAAAAACAAAAGAATTATGAAATGAAATTAAAGGAAATACAAGGCTGGTTATGAGCTTAATCTTTTCGGTAGCCGAAGTACAAGCAATATCAGGAGTAGAAGAAAGTAAATGACTTTATAATTTAGAGAGCAAAAGATAGTTTTTTGTGTACATAATACTTCATGTCCACAAAATGATGCTAATTCTCCTATTTATAGCCTTATTTAGGGAGGCAAGATCGTCAAATCAAGCTCCTCTTGAATGAGAATAAAATCGTCATTGATGGTTGTACAACGGTTGGCTATAAATGATGATATTTTCTATAACAATTGCTCATTGAATACTATCCGATATCAAATCGTTGAATCTTTATTGTCAGCTACTCTGCATTCGGGATTCATCCAGCACCAATCACATCTTCGCATTCGGTACCAGTTATCTGCTGACTCGTATTCCGCCTGTTTTTAGTTCCACGTGTCACCTCATTATTCGTCCAAATGTCACTAACCAATTTTACCCCTGCTTGCTTGCACGCATTTGCTTAACTAAAGAAACCTCAAGTTCTTGCTCGATAGTAGTTTGAAGAAACTGTTGTAAGCAGTCGACTAGCTTTAGTATTTGATACTTATTCTCCTTACACAGCACCCGCATAGACACATCTGTATCATGTATCGCCAAAGAGATGAAATTATCCCTTATGTTTCGGAGTAATTCTAATATATATAATCTCTTAATTATATACTTAATTAGTTCTGGTTCGTTAAATATTTCAAACGTGAGCACTTTTTGGTTTCGTAAATCATTTAATAAACTCTAGCTCTTAGATTTAATGAGAGAAAAAAAAACTAGAGACTATATATATATAAACTAGAGACTTAAAGAAAGTCTCGTCAAATCACATAAATAGCAACCCCAAAAAGTATACCAGACATAAAAAATTAGACTAAAAATAAGATAAATTGAATCTAAAAAAACCTGAATTTTCATGGATCGCCAAGACTCTTCTTACTTTTTTCACGGGCGGAAGGAGGTGGGATTAGAGAGAGAAAAGAGACAAAAGACGAGGTCTTTATACAAATAGTTTGCCAGATTAACTGTTTATTTTTTCTAATCGATATAAATAAATTATATACTATTATATACATATTATAAATGGATTACAATATAATTATACATCCACGCCGGTCACTTTTAGTTTAAACGATTAGGTAACAACCATTTAGGTTAATTCTTCGTAAAGGGAAGAATTGGTAAATATATATAGAACCTTGCACAGATATACATAGGCAGCAAAGTATAAGTACTCTACTAGTGAGATAGTATTACTTAATCCTCACGACAACTTTTTCATTTCTTCTAATAAATTGCAAATTTTAATATCTGTAATTATAGCTAAAGTTATCAATTTCTTTCTTGTTTTTTGTAAAGCTAAACTCTCTATTGCTTAGGGTTTTCAACTATTCATTTTAAGGGTTGTTTATGTACCCAAGAATTACCAAATTGAAGTTAGGGTGGTTGGGAACAATTTGCAGACCAAAACAAAAAAGCAACACGGCCAAAAGCTGCATATGATTTTGAACAAGGAGATGAGATTTAATTTATCAAGTTCCTCAGCTAGTCTATATATAATCTCTGTGCAAATTAAAGTAGAAATAGCTATAGGGTTCAGTGTCTGAATGAAAGCAGCAAAAAAATGGCAACTCTATTGGCAGGTCAACACTATACACTTTTTTCATACTTATGGGACTAAACCTAAACCTTTAGACCCCTAATATGTATAAAGAATCCAAAATTCCACTAGGTTAAGCTGGACTACTGCAATCTAACCAGCACCTGTGAATCTATATCATGGCATTTAAAACATAAAAGTAACTGTACTATTAACATGCTTTACTAATACAAGTCCATTGGTCAATCTGAAGTTAATAAGCAGCTTTGAGAACCCTTTAGTGTGTGTTATTTTAAGCACCTTACTGTGGTAATTACTCTAACAGTCCAAAGGAAAGTCCCGTGCACGAAGCTTCCCATGTTTACGCAGGGCTTGGAAAAAAGCTGCACCCAAAGGGGTGTGATATAGACAGCCTAGACTGATTCAACGGTTCGAACCCGTGATCTATAGGTTAAACGGCTCTCCTTTATTACTCTAATATTCTATCCCTCCAAAAAGAATGATACTATTTTTTTATTAATCTGTCACTGAGAAAAAAAATGACACTTTCTATTTTACTCTTAACGATAAGTTTTTATAACCACACAAATATTATGACATGTCTAAGATCACAAATTTCAAATATTTTATAGTCACACAATAATGTGACATGGTCTTTACTTAAGACAGCAAATTTCAAAAGTATTCCTTTTTTCCTTACATTTTTGTGTCCAGTTATACTACGTCGTATAAATTTACATAAATGGAGAATTAAAGTGAAAACTATTAATCACCAAGGATCCTTTATACTTAGCTCCCGTTTGGCCATAGATTTTTGACTTCATTTTTTTTTAAAAAAAATTGAAAACATTATTTGTTAATGAAATATGATCCAGTTTTGAGGGGAAAATTTTTTTTGTTCAAGTTCCCAAAACTTGGGTAAAAATTTTTCTTCCACTCATAAAACTTTAACTTTTTTTCAAATAAAATGCATGTCCAAACAGAATTTCAACTTTTAAAAATTATTTTTCAACGTAACTTCAAAAGCTCTTTTTTCAAGTTTCAATCAAATCTATATCCAAATAACAGCTTAATTATAAGTCTCCTGACGAGTCTTGGAATTAAAAGACTTCTAGCAAGGAACACTACTTCCCCCTAACTTAGTAAGCGTTATATGGCATATATTAATTTGAATTAGTTTGTACATCAATGAGTTTCGAATACCAAATATTGAAAGATAAAAAAGGTGAAAACTACGGGGCAAGATTATAATTTGGTGTTACCCTAAGATCAAAGTGTGAGTGTACATTGTATTTCATGTAGGGGACCTGCTTTAACTACTGTTGCACAACTAGAGAGCTACAGAAGCACTAAACGTTGAGTCTCTCTCTCTCTTTCTTTGTTTCTTATGGTTTGAGCTGAAATCCCGAGATTGTACTGTCGAAAGGTACAACACTGTAGCTTGACAAAGATCCTTTAGCTAGTAGCCACATAGATAGCTATATATTACTAGCTACCATATGCTATTCGTGTAGCTTCTAGAGAGAGAAACAAAATAAAGTCAGTCCGGTGTACGAAACATCTCGCGTTTACGCGAGTTCGGGGAAATACCGCACTCTAATGAGGTGTAGGTATACATTGGTAGTGTAAACATGTTTCCGATGCTCCAAGGCTCCTATTCCTTATGGAGAAAAGAAAAAAAAAACTAATGTAGGTATACATTGGCAGTGTAAATCTTTTTTACATTATCATGTCATTTTTCCTTATAAGTAAAGTAATTTGTAGTTTTAAGATTATAAGTATATTTTAAGGAAGCTCACATGTATATATCCTTCGAATCATGGTATTATAAAATATTATTTGTACTAACCGTGTATATAACTTAAATTGTAAAAAAAGAAAAGCACCTAATATTACCAAGATACGAGTTGATACAATAGGATTCTTGGGGCAAATGCAATGGACAGAGGAGAGACTACACTAAAAAAGTTGCAATATAACTGTCTCAAAAGATTTTGAAATCTGAAAGAAAGAAAGTGCCAACAGCTAAAGTCGACCGCTATATTATACTATAGAATATAGATTCATAGAGTCAGCTGCTTACTCATGTAAAACCACAATTTTTAGGGATGTTTAAAGCTGCTGCTTACCCCCTTCATTTTCTTTTTCTTCAACTAGCTTGAAAGGATTGGATCTAAGAGTAAGTTTTTTGTTCAATTTTCTAGATCACTAATATTACATTTATACCCTCGTGATCAGAATAACAACAACAACGTACCTAGTATATTTTCACAGTGTGGGGTCTGGGGAGAATAATATATACGCAGACTTCATCTTAGAAAGATTATTTCCGATAGACCATCGACTCAAGGAAAATAATTTTCAGCAGGTTTGAAAAGAAAAACTATAGTGAAGAAACCATGTTGAAAATAACAAAGATAAGAATAACCACAACAAATTAACAAAACAATAAAAAAAAAATCAACACAAAGAAAATAATAGATATAGTAATACAATTGAAGGCTAAGGGCGTTACAGAAATTTCATTGTTTTTTTAACTTCAATTGGACATGATCTTGTTGACCAAAATATGTAAATCTTTAACTGGGTACCAATTTATCTTTGTTTCTTTTCTTCCTTGTAGCGGGGGGGGGGGGTAGAGTGGTCGGAAGCTGCTAAGAACTTATTTAATCACTTTTAGTTACAATTTATTTGATATAGTTTGACTTGAAATAAAGTTTAAAAAAGAAAAAAATACTTGTGGAGCTAAATATACCATAATGCTTGTGTGACTATTAAAAAATTTTAAACTTGTACTGTTAAATATATCATAATATTTGTGTGGTTTACTATAAAAGTTTCTCACTAGGGCAATAAAAGTTTATAGTTAAATTATTCCCAAATATAAAAATATTTCTTTTTGTACACCGATTAACAAAAAAAAAAAGCGTAATTATTACATAAACTTAAACCGAGAGTAGAAGATATCGGAATATTGTAAAACTTACTTAATTATTATTACTGTTTTAGTAGAAGATATAAACTGACTCTTTCCCGATGACTTGAAATATAGACTCAACAAAATCAGTAGTAAAACAATAGTTAAACTGGAGTTAGGTATGAAAGATCTTTAGTAAACTAATGTAACGTACAAGTAATGTACTATACTAGATATATTTTCAATTTTCTCATTTGTCAATATTATATTATTGAGACTCCCACACTCTCTGGTTAGTGACTAGTGAGTAGACATATAATTCAATGGAAAATAAGATTACCCTTTTCCGAATTCTGAATAATTCTGAAAAACATACACACGTACATTTAGATTTCCAAATAAATGTTTATTGACCAAAGAATAATTTCCAAGAAAAGACTAGGGTCCAAAAACTGAGAGAGCCATTTCATTTATACTGCATCAGGAAATGATACCCTCTTCTAATTACTCAGTGTCTGTATCAGTATCTAATGCAGCAGCTCTCGTGTGGTCACGTAGAAGCTCGGATACTGAGTCCGCTGAATTCAGTAAGTTTTGCTTAAATAATATATTTGTATTAAAAATTTATTAAATATATACAAATATTAAATTTAAAATTTAATGATTAGCATTTGCAGACATTACTCTAAAATTTAAAATTTATAAAATTGAAATCCTAGCCACGTAACTATGTATCGTCTGTAGCCAGGGACGAAGCTAAACTCTGGTAAGGCTGGGCAATTGACCTGTGTATATCGATAAAATATTTGATTTTAAAGATGTATAACATATATTGAACACTCTTTATCAGAATATTTTTTTTATTTCTTTCAAATTTGAATATCTTTTCGAAAATTTCTGATTTCGGCATTGTACGTAGCTTTGGGTTCTTTTGCCCAATGCCCTTCTTCAATCATACCTAGAATAGCTAAAATTTCACCTCATCTCGACCAACAATTGCTTACACTTTTTTATACTTGTTATAGTATTGTACTTTTGTATTTATTTTCTCATTTTTTGTATATTCGAAAATATATAGTAATTATAAAAGAGAAAACAAAAACAATTATATTGATAGATACGTGACGAGGAGAAATATTTATCGTGGATGCACTTTTATGCATGCAAAGCTATTGGTAGTCAAAGCTGCAAAAATATTTGCAAGAAACAGTGTTTCTTCACTTCTAAAGTTGATCAACTTACGGGGTGAATATATTTGTGAAATTTAGTAGTACATACTTTTATACACACATGCGCACTGAAACAATATTATTGTGAAACATGCTTTTTCTTTTTCCTTTCTTCTTGTTTTAAAAATCAAGTCATCTCAAAGAATATTATATTACAAATGCAATGTGAAAATAATGGAGTGGAGCACATTGGTTACGGCTAAAAAGTCCAAATTTGGAAAATTATCACATAAACTACCTTGCTGATGTGTGAAAAAAATCTCAATCGAAAGTTAATGAAGATTAGAAGCTATATATAAGTGTAGAGATACTCTTAATGGTAAAAAAATAATTTGGAAAAAGATTATCAAAAACTAAACAAGTATGGTATTTACCAAGTTAAGAGTCTATTTTGACCTACCGTAGCTTAATTATTGGTATCAGAGCGATATGCCCATTATATAGTGAGGACGTGAAATGAAGTTTATTGTCTTGACTCCATAGTTTGGAAACACAAGCACAATGAGAAGCTTACGCATGCTTTGGTGGCTATAAACTGCGATGTAGGTGTCATACAGTGAATCTTGAAAAATAAGTTGTATAAATGTCGAGGCTATGTAGTTGTTTATGACCCATTTGTCCATATATATTTTTTTCTTTTTCGGAATATTTTTAAAACATGTTCATGAAATTTTGCAAGTTTTTGAAAAAATTTCGAAAGTGAGTTTTTCAAAAGAATTTGTTTCCCCGCTCACAAAACAACAATATTTTTTCAAATAAAATGCATGTCCAAACATAATTTCAAATGCCGAATATCATTAACTCCAAATACTATTTTTTTTTTAAAATTACAAGTTTTATGTTCAAACACCTACTTAATTTGTTCTCGCGGAGATTATTAAGTGTGTGAACAAGAGTTTCACATTAAAAATTGATACAACAATGTAGTAGCATCTTTAATATTAAATAATTAAATTAAAACAGGAAAAGAAAAAAAGGAGAAGAAGAACTAAAAAGAAAAGGAAGAAGAGTACTAGAGAAGATCTACTACATTGACCAATGGAAAAAAGTTTGGATTTAAACGAAATTCAAGACGAAAACGACTAATCATTTGCCACAAGATCATTGTTTTTTCAAAATTGATGGCACGCGTTTAATCAATCATCATCATCATCTTTTTACACCTTATTTTTAAAAAAAATTATAATTTCTTTTGTGAAATTAGGCTCATAGGGTTTTCTCACCTACTAAACTATAACCCTCTCTGTTACATCCTTATCAAATATGAACAAGATTTATTAACTACTGGCTTTTATCTCTGCATATATGTACTGGATTTGCATGTTTGTCTTACACGATATGTGTTTTATTGCTGAAGTTTCATTATAAGAGATATTGTCCTTTTTGAAACTGACGTAGTTTTGAGTTTCATTACAAGAATGTCTAGCACTCCTACTTTTATATCTATTCAGATAGACAAGCCCATACCTGCATCTATTTGCCTGTTTCACCACCTGCATATTTCATTTTTGCGTTTATTATTAAAAATGAAAGAAATGTTAAGCTGTGGTCCGCAGTAGTTATTCGGTATCTATATTGTTCGGTGGCGGAACTAGGTAGAGTTAAGAGGGTTCGCTTATTCGGAAAATTACACGATTTAAAAAGAGTAAAAATAATCATTTTAATTTGGTTATATTTGAGTTGTTGAATCCTCTTGATAGAAAAAAAAAATAAATTCAAGTATAGTAGTTAAGGGAGTCTATAATTGATTTAGGGCATAAGTTCAAATTTCAACTGTACGTGACATCCTAGAGTTTTTTTTGATCCCCTTGTAAAAATATTTGGTTACGTTGCTGGTACTGTTGGAATGTCCAAGATAACTCGGTAGAATATCACGAATATCACTGTTATAAAAAAAATTATACTCTCTTCAGTTCACTTTATGTGAACCTTTTGCCTTGACACGGATTAAGTTTTAAAAAAAGACCATTGGAACTTATGAGCATATGCATGCCATGATGTTTATTTGTATGGTAATAAAGTCATATCATTAAGAGTAAAATAAGAAGATTAATATTAAATTATTTTCACATAGAAAGATATTATTATCTTTAAACATACTAAAAAGGAAATAGTATCATACATAGTCGATGTTTTTTTTTTAATTTAATAAATAGCACTCTTATTAAACATATTCAATAAGCTTAAAATTATCTCTCCATTTTATTCAAACATTGCTTAGTACCTTAGTTTTTGGGCAATTGAAATTGAAGTTAGTTCTTGAACTTAATTTGAACAAAGTTTGTAGCAAGAAAAATGAAGAAAATGTTTGAACCAAGTGAAGCTATCATCATTTTGATGGATCCATAAAAGGTGAATTGGGCCTTAAGTGAGCCCACTCTATCATTAAGCATAGGGCTTGTGCTCAGATATGAGAGATAGGTAGGCTAACGTTTTTATTGTTGGACCAACATATGTTCTTCATGGATCAATACAGAAAGAAAGAAAAAATGTATATTTTTAGCCGCTTTAAAAAATAATAGCCGATAAAATATTTTTTTTTCTATATATGTATATTATATACATATAACATTACATATTTCATATACTTTTTGGCTAGCGAATACAATTAGTTTCGGCCGACCAACCAATTTTATATTTAACATGCTTAATGTGTCTAAAAGGCAAATTTTTACGTACTTAATGCAGGTTAAAGATACTTTTTACTTGATTATTGCGTCTTAATGAAACTTTTTACGTACCTAACGCATGTTAAGGGCCGTTTTAACGTGCTTAATGCATTTTAAAGGCAATTTTTACGTGTTTAATGCGTCTTAAAGGCGAAAGAAACTGACTCTGGCCCTTGCTATCTCAGTGAGTGAATGACAATGTGGTTAAAAGTTGAAATTCGGCCCTTGCTATCTCAGTGAGTGAATGACTCTGGCCTTGTTTGATTATCCATATTAGTTGTTATAATCCCCATATTGTTATTTCTTGTTAGTTGTGGTGTTTCACAGTTGGTTAAACAAACTCTGTATTATAGCCTGTTTGGCAAAGTTTCTCCAAAGCCAAAAGCGTTTTTTTATTTAAAAAAATACTTTTTCAAAGTTGAAGTGTTTGCCAAGCTTTTAGAAGAAAAAAAAAGTGTTTTTGAGTAGAAGCAGAAGCAGTTTTGGAGAAATAGAAAAATATAGCTTATCTCCAAAAGCAGTTTTTTGAAAAGCACTTTTGAGAAAAATACACTTAAAAGCAGTTTTTAAAAGCTTGGTCAAACACTAATTGCTGCTCAGAAGTGCTTTTCAAATTAATTTGTCAAACGCAAACTGCTTCTCACCAAAAGTACTTTTGATAAAAAAAAACACTTCTCAAAATAAGCTGATTTTTACAGCTTGGCCAAACTGGCTATTAGTTGTGGTGCTTCAAGGTGGTATATTTTTTATGAAATTGAAACTACATTAATTAGCAATAGCTAAATAAGACCATGCCAATTTGGTTATTTCTTAGTACTAGTTTTTTCGTTCTTGCTTTCGTTATATATATATGTGTCAAAATCTGTCTTTAGAATATATAAGCCAAGATAATACTAAGAAAAGAGTTCCCAAGTCGTCGTTTGTCGAGATGGCCCAAGAAACAGCAAAGTCTTTGGTCGAAGAGGCAACGAGAGTCGTAGTCAAAACGTCAACAAGGGTCGAGGTCAAGCACCGTTGATAGAGCTATACCGACTAGTTTTCAAGATAGGATATTAAGACAATATTCTCTGCACTTGTACTATTAGGGTTTCTTAGGAACATGTCTCATATAAATAGAAAAAAGAACAATAATAGGGGCATGTGATATCCATTTGAAAAGAATGCATTTTGACTAGAAGATTCACCTCTCACTTGCTAAGATACAAACATCACCTTTTCACTGAGATTCTTATTCATACTTTTCCATCAGATCCGAGAATAACTTGAATATTTAAAGATTTGTCTATCATTCATTGTCAGGACGAATATCCACTTATTCCATTATTTATTGGGTGAATCATTCCTCATATTTACTTAAATACCATTTATTGTTGTTCATTATTATTGAATGTGTATACGGGTGAAACAGTACCCGATAAAATCAATCGAGGTAAGTGACTCATCGAGGCAAGCATCGGGGGTACGACGCCCGCCCTCGAGTATATTGAGACCATGACCCCGGGATCAGTCCAAATCCCAAAAGAATTCGGAGAGCATTATTGGGCAATCAAACACGATTAACGGAAGGCCATAATATCTGTGACCAACCGGGTATCACAACGCGGTTCTTGGTACGCACCGACGAGAATCCAGTAATTAGTTAAACGAGAGATTTTTACCTTTTATGAAATTATACCTAGAGTGGGATACGTCTACTATATAAAGGGAGATATGATTATTCATTGAACACATTGTAACACGCATTCCAAAGCAATATACTATTATTTTCACTTTTATTCATAGCTCTTATTCTCGTTCATCAGTGCTAGACTTTGTGAATCTGGATCGAGGGTGGATATTTCATCAAGGATGGATTTATCCTCCTCATGTGGTTTGAATTTACTATATCTTTATTTATTTAATCTAACACAATTTATCGTTTGTATCAAATTAATTCACATATCCTTAAAACCACTTACAGATTTAATTGTTATTCATTTTTTAGGACAAATTATTTGGCGACCACCGTAGGGGCCATGTTTATCCCGATTAACGCTAACTCACATGTGGCCATCAATGCGAATTTGCCTACCGATGCTGAGAACAGCTTCCACGGGGGAGTCCGATCGATAACCCAAAAATTCACACGACGATGAAGGAGATGGGATCAACTTGCGAGTGATCTTCGAAATGCTACAAGCTCAACAAGCAGCGATAGCCCAGCTGCAGACTCAGAGTCGTGCCCCCAGCAAGGTTGATCCCGAGCCGCCCCGGTAAATCGCTCGCAGAAACGAACCAGTCACGGAGAGGCCAAGTGATGCTGAACCCAGGACTAACCCCGAGATCATAAAAATGCTCGAGGAACTAACAAAACGGGTAGAATCGGGAGAAAAGAAAATCGAAGCCAATGACAAAAAGGTGGAAACCTGCAATTCCAGAGTCGACCAAAGCCTAGGGGCACCACCGATATTGAAGGGATTGGATTTCAAGAAGTTTGTTTTGTCACACCCATTTTTTACCCTCCAAAAAGATATATGTGTTGTGGATTATTGTGAGTTAAAGAGTTTTTCCAATTAAAGTAACAAATTTGAGTAGGAATTTATTTTATTTACAGAGTCGCTACTTGGAATTGATTTTTTGGTGTTCCAAATCACCTTTTATTTGAATTCCTAGTCAAAGGAAGGTTTGACTCTATTTTTAAAAAAAAGTTCGGGTAAGGAATTTTGTTGAACGGGGAGAAGGTGTAAGGCATTTCGCGAGTCCCGTGGTTCTAGCACGGTCGCTTTTATTGACTAAAGTTTGGCTTAAAATAATTTTGGATAAACTATATTTTATTTGATTTTTCAACTTTTGCCTATGTTCGCTTTTTATTGCTCGATTATTGGGATTATTAAAGAATATTTGAATAATATTACGTTTTTATAAGTACGCTACGCAAGCGAATCTGCGATTATATCAAGGGATTAATTAAAGTAAAAATTAATTAAAGCTATTGGATATGGTATGAATTTATTGAATATTAAACATCATACTATGCAAGCGAGTCCGTGAAGTTAAAGCGCGCCTACTAGTTGCCTAGCATTTAAAATAATTAAAATAATTATTAAGGTGATTAAGTTTTCTGAGTTATTTTAACTATATATAAAAAATGACATTGTAATTGAATTTATTTGACTAAATTATTATGTAATATTAGACCAGCTTATGATAAAAAAAATAGAGTCAACTTCTTGATTTATTGGTTGGGCTAAAGAAACTTATTTGATTAGCCCGAATGCATATAAGGCCTCATAGATATGCTAATGACAAAGAATGTTGCCTCTTTTTATTATTATATTAGACAAAACTCTAAATAAATTAATCAACCAAAAGCATTTAAAATTTTCAATCGTAAAATCATATACTCATTAAAACTAACAAAGGCTAACACATAAACAAAGATTTCATCATGCACTTGATAAACACAACAAAATAGAACAAGCTAAAATATTAAATTAATAAAAAAAAAGTACATTGCCACAAAATTCGAGAACAACATGAATCTGAAAGTTCCATTTCCAAATTTCACCTAATGCTTCAAACACATTTATGTAAAAGAGCACTGAAAAGTTTGGACCTTTTAGGATGCAATTTTCTATTAAATTAAAGTCGCCAGATCTATACTTAAAAACCTAACAATAAAAAACTAATAATGAAACTAACGTTGAGTCAAGTTCACAACATTAACTAGTGTAATAATTAGGTTCATCAGAAGTAATCCTCTGATAGCCGACACATTTTTAGTCCAAATTTAAACGAAGGTAAAAAAAACTAGTCTACTTCATTGCCTACTTATAATAACTAAACCTACTAATTTCAGCACTCATGCATTTACTTTTAACGAGCAGGAAGTAGAATAAGAACCAAAGAAACTGAAAAGAACTCGGGTATGCAATTCTTCTTCACTTTCAATCGAATAGAACAAAATTACAAGGTTGAAAGTTACCTAGATTGTAGAATTTTAGACGCAACAGCAAGGTATAGAAAAATGGCAACTAAACCCAGCCAAAACCAACCAGCAATAGCAGCAAACGAACCAGTAAAACCAAACAGATTCACATCCGAAAACTTGCAGAACCAAAATCAGAAACTAAAGAAGAAGACTAAAGAAAACTTTTCTTTCTTTTATGTTCTTTCATTTTTCTGGAATATTTCTCAAATAAGGAAGATTGACGAGAGTTTTTAAGTTACTCCAGCTGCTCTCATGTGGTGTTTCTTTTTCCGTGAGTAAGGATCTGTATTATAAGTGTAAGAGAGTGTCCTTTATAGGAGAAGAGCAACCCTTTAAACAGGCAAATAAAGTCATATTTTTGGGACAAATTTCGTTCACCAAAAGTTTATCCAAAAGGTGAAAGGACAGCCTGAAAATCTTCTTGTCAGAAGCAAGGAGAAAAAATATCATTTCAGTCATCCTACTAGTAAAAAGTAGGCTACTATTACCCTATTTTATGATAAAATAACCTAAACTTCAGATTTTAACCATCAACACCAAACTACTTTCTCAACACAAATCAAACTTAAACAATTATGGACTGTCAAAACATAAACAACTTTTATTGTAACTAATACTCAAACGAACTAGGCTAAATCAATATGATTTATGCAACCAACAATCGATCAATATCAACAAGTCACTAACTCAAGCTAAACAAATACAAACTCATTAACTAAACAATCATTATGAGCAGCAAATCAGAGCATCATACTGCATACCAACCTACTAAATCACAAACACGAACTAAATAAGATTCATTGAGTAATTGAGCTACTGTTTTCGGCTAAGACATCTAAACTATTTGATTCAAAGAAAATACACAAACTAAAAGATCATCATGAATAAGAAACAAAAAGAAATTTTTTAAGCTAAAACTAGGCCTAAACTAACTTCAAAGAAACAGAAAAAATTTAAAAGGAAACAAGAGATAAGGATATACCAAACGAAAGCGCCTAATGCTAATTTGAGCACCCGAAGACGCCAAAGATATCTGGTGGTGGCTGTCCGACCCCGAAGCACATGTTTTTTTGGCAGATGCTAAACTAATAGATTCTGGTGTCTTGCCAAAAGGAAATAAGTGCCTTTGGGTCGGGAAAAAAAAGACGGAGAAGCAGTGGCGGCGGGCAGTGGTGGTCGCCAGAATTTTGGCTTCAAAATAGTACTTATGTGATAGATCAAGGAAAGACATACACACTCATGTAGGTATTAAATAGTGGTGAGGTCTCAAACTTGATGAATTTGAAGAGAAAAGGGTGGCTAGGGTTTCGGTGTTTTGGAGATTCGTGGAGTTTGGTTGGGATTTTGAGGCCTTGAGTTGGAGATATGGAGAGAGGAGGAGATGGTGCGATTTTGGGGGTGTTTGGGGCTATCCACCGCCGGCGTCGTCGTGGAGAGGGGCGGCGACGGTAGATGGGGAAAGGAGAAAGAAGAAGGTGCTCTAGGGTTTGGGATTATGGGAGAAATGACCCTTTTTATTTTTATTTTAGAGGGATTATATACCTCTTGGAGGATAAAATGAACACCATTAGATCAGAGTATGATGAAGGTCTGAGATTTGATCTTAGTTTCACTTAATGAAATGATGTAGTTTAATCATGAAACTACGCTATTTTGGACCAGGTCTTGGCAGGCCATTTATTGGACTGGGTATGGCCGAATTTGGTTCAAATTTTGGGTCAATTTTGTCTCAATTTTAATTAAAATACACTATCCCAATTCCTTTCCCCCTTAATGAAATTATAGTCTTATTTATTCATAAAGAAAATGTACAAGTAGAAAGAAAAATCTTTTGGTATATATAATTTAAAGATACAAACTAAGATTTATAAATAAAAGGTAAAAGTATTTTTGGTACTTTTTTAATTAACGAATTCACATAAAAATGCACAAAACATTTCAAAGAAAAATAACAAAAATAGCTAAAACCATCCAAAAGTTAGTTTTTTGTCGGAGATTAAAGCGTACAAAAATAAGGTATTCACAGCTGTCCCTCTTTTCTCGAGAACATGAAGAGTTTTTGTGCAAAAAAAAAAGAATGCCATGGCTAATATTTTCTCACATAATACTCCAATGAAAGCATTTTCTGAAAAAGAGTGACCGAACCTTGCTTCCGAGGTTGCCTATATATCCTTGGCTATAAAGGAATCAGGTCAGTGTAATTCTGGAAAAATTTGGTCATTGAGACTACCGGACACTAGAGTTAAGACTGTTGTTGTTTTTGTTGTTATTGTTACTTGCTGCTTACATCAAAAGAAAAAGAAAAGAGAACTATATGTCTACAAACTAAGAGTTACAAAATTCCTATCCATGTGCCTCTTGGAGTCAAATCTTGATTCTTGACTTGCTCGCTTGTGTTGACCTTATATTGGGTCTTGATGCTCTTTGAAGAAAAGATGATGATTCAATCTCAGTCACTCGCCTTCATGATTCGAAATTGAGATGATGAATCTTGAGATGCTGGGTTGGTGACACATTAACAAAGTTAACTCCAACTATCTTGTGAACGAAAGATTTCTTTATTCTGATGAAAAATTGAAACTGCAAGCTTTAATCGTCACAACATGTGCTATACGGCAGGGCTTGCAAAGCCATCAAAGACGAACAAAATGAACAAAATTTTCTGCCCCAGTTTGTGATTGAGAAAATTTTGTGAGTTATTAGGTAAAGCGCAGATCACCTTATTTTATTTGAAAGATGCAAAAATGAAACTAAAGGCTCCAAAAAGGATGTTCTTATCTTAGGTGTAAAATTGATAAAACTTAGACTTAGGAGGTGCATCTCCCATGGGTAGCATTGGAATGACTGAGATTGAAGGACTCGAACTAGGAATTGCGTCTCCTTGGATTGATGATTCATATTAGGAAGTGGGTATCCTATTAGAATGAACACGATTGACTCAAGCTAGGAGGTGCATCTCCCATGGGTAGCATTGGAGTGACTGTGAGATTGAAGGACTTGAACTAGGAATTGCGTCTCCTTGGATTGATGACTCATATTAGGAAGTGTGTCTCCTATTGGAATGACTCAAACTAGGACTCCTACGATTGAGGTTGAAAGACTCAAACAAGGAAATGCGTCTCCTAGGATTGGTGGTTCAGATTAGGAAGTGCGACTCCTATTTGAATGACTCAAACTAGGAAGTGCATCTTCTATGAGTAAGGTTGAAAGACTCGGACTAGGAAGTGTGTCTCCTAGGATTGGTGGTTCAGATTAGGAAGTGCGTCTCCAATTGGAATGACTCAAACTAGGAAGTGTGTCTCCTACGAGTGAGGTTGAAAGACTTGGACTAGTAAGTGCATCTCCTAGGATTGGTGGTTCAGATTAGGAAGTGCGTTTCCTACGAGTGAGGTTAAAAGACTTGGACTAGGAAGTGTGTCTCCTAGGATTGGTGATTTAGATTAGGAAGTGTGTCTCCTACAAGTGAGGTTGAAAGACTTGGACTAGGAAGCGCATCTCCTAGGATTGCTGGTTTAGATTAGGAAGTGCTTCTCATATTGGAATGACTCAAACTAGGAAGTACGTCTCCTACGAGTGAGGTTAAAAGACTTGGACTAGGAAGTGTGTCTCCTATGATTTGTGGTTCAGATTAGGAAGTGTGTCTCTTATTTCATTGACTCAATCTAGGAAGTGCGTCTCCTACGAGTGAGGTTGAAGGACTTGGAGGGAATATAACCAGGGGTTGGCGCCCTGTATCACAGAGAAAACATGTAACCAGAGGTTGGCCCCCTATATCACTAAGAGGGAATATAATCAGGGGTTGGCGCCCTGTATCAGTGAGAATGAATGTAACCAGGGGTTGACACCCTGTATTACTAAGATAGAATATGACCAGGGGTTGGCACCTTGTATTGCTGAGAGAATGTAACCAAGGGTTGGCGCCCTGTAGCACTTAGAGATAATATAATCAGGGGTTGGCGCCCTGTATCAGTAAGAAGGAATGTAAAATGTAACCAGAGGTTGGTACCATGTATTACAGAAAGGAAATGTAACCAGGGGTTGGTACCCTGCATTACTATAAGGAGATGGTAACTAAGGGATAAGATACCTTGTATGAAAATGGAATCTCACTAAATATTAGTGTACCATATGTTGGAAAATACAGCTAGAGATTGGTGTACCCTGTACTGAACATGCGACTAGGGAGTGGTATGCCCTATATCAAAATGGAATCTGAACTAAGGACTGGTGTACCTTATGCTGGAAAATGAAGTAACTGATGATGTAATAATAGGCATGCCTAGAAAGAAAAAGCAGAGACTTTGAAGAACTTACCTTTGGCGACATTCATACTTTGAGAACTTCATTTCTACACTACTTTGTTTCCTGCTTCAAACAAAGAATGATTTGAGAGTTTAACAATGGTGGTCGGTTTGTGGCTTTGATGCCCTGAGTAGTTTGAATTTGCGGCCACCTTGCTGAAGAAGAACTGATTCTTTCAGTGCGATACTGAGTTGTTCGGATACACTGTATTGCTTTCTGGAAATCATGGCTCTCCATCGTTGCCCCGACTATTTCGTACCCGGATGTCTAAAGTGTTGTTGAACCTTGTGTATAAAGCAAGGCTTCACTTTGGCGGTTTTTGTTTTCTTTAAAAATCAATTTTGATTATCTTGCACCCAATATCAGTTTGTGCATGTTGTGCTATCAGCTTTGCCCATGAAGCAAGTCTTGTTTAGTGACCTTTTCGATTTATTAGAAACACTTTGTTCGGCTTTTTCAGAGAAAATCACAATTGGATTTGTGCCTTTGCCAATGTCGCGTATGCCCTACACCTTGTTTTTTGCACTTCCGGAAAGTAATGACCAATTTTGTGGCCCTTTGTTTGTTGGCTTCTAAACAAATATGCCATCAAACTTTTCTCTTTGGAACTTTCGTCTGCATGAATTCTCAGATCTTGTTTAATTTTATCAACTTATTGTACATGTTGCTTCCTGGGTATGTTCTCTTTGAAGTGCTAGGATAGAACTCGCTTTGTATAGTTAGAAAGCTAGTAACCGATTTTTAAATAATTTCTCTTTTGTTTTAACAAATACTGACTCAAAATAATAATGCAAATGGACAAAATGACGCGATGTAAAAGTGAGAAGGAATAGTATTTAACTGAAAATACCACTTTACGGGGAGAGAAATAAAGAATGGGCTCCTTTGAATATGGTAGCCAAACTTTAATGATCATGACATGTATTTTGGACTAAGCGGCCAAATCTATCCAGCCAATTTACCCTTTCTACCAGTTCCCCTTCGTCTTTGAAGTTGGCCTATTTGTGCCAATCATTTGCATCAAATTACAACTCACCTTCGACCAACAGTGCCCCGAAAAGTTTTTACCAACCAGACTCTCTCATTTATTTATCTCTACTTACCATCACCTTACAGTGCCCATGAGACTTTTCACCAATAAGACTCTCTTATTTTCAATCATTATCGTGTTTTACTCTTCTTCTTTTTTTCTTTTTGTGCGAGCAACTTGACATTGTTCTATGTCATGTGACAACTGTTGCTTATTGTGTGCTTCCCTTGGCATTCTTAAATATTAATTGGGAGGTCTTTATTTGGAAGGCTTTTGGATAGGGTTAGAAAGAAAGGGTCGCAATAAAGCTCAAAATGGACTCAAGATGATAGGGTCGTATACTTACAACTCTTGGAATCGACTCTTCATAAAGACATAAAAAACTTCTGCCCCGGTTTCAGATACTGGGGAATTTTTATTTTTCATTTGGTAATACTGAACCCTAGTGTAGAGCTGCCTACGTATCCTTTAAAGGAATCAAGTCAAACGTAGTTCAAACTAACATGAAAGAATTCTTTGTTGTTTTTATTTATATTTTTTTTCTTTTCTTCTCTTTTTTTTTTTTATATATAATCAAATTGTCCTAACTCCTATTTTCTGGTGGCATGGATATTCGATTTTTTTTACTCGATTCTTAATTCCAAAAGAGGGGTCAAATAAAAAATAAAGCATGCTCAAAAAGGGGTGACGAAGGATATACAGAGTTTGGGTAGCAGAAAAAGGGCCTCCCACCCTCAAGAATGCCAAACATTCTATCTCTTCTCAGGTTCGGCATTGATGGACATGACTGTCTTATTGGTTTTGTCAGTTGTATAGCTCCATCGTCAATATCTTATTTGCAACATATGACCTTTGACAATTTGGAGCCACTTTTTCTTGGTCTTTGTCTTTATGTGAAATGATGCACTTCATTACCAGCTAATCCATTTAAAATTCCTTGGAATGCACATTCTCTGGAGATTTCGGTCATCATCCCTGATATGATTAGATTATGGAAGACCGTGAAAAAAAAAACTTTTCCATTGATTAGTCCAACAAAACTTCAACCCATTCAAATATCCTTAAGCCGGAATTTCATGATTGATTGAGATGAAGATCTTTAACCTCTACGGATATAACTATTTTGGCTCCTCGTGAACTTGACACAGGCTTATCATCAAACTATTTCAGCCGTTTCCTTATCTTCAAAATGTTTTTTCCTCAATTTATTTCAAGATTGGACATGCTTTCTAAAATCTAGCCGAAAACTCCGCATGCATGTCATGGCACTGAAATTGGGGTGAAAAGAACTATATATGCAAGAAGAATTAAACATAATGGATTAAAATGACACAAAATGAAAAGTTGCATTTTATTGATTAAAGGATAGAGAGGTTTGATGATAGGACAAACAAACAATATCTATCACAGCCTCGAAGTAATCCAGATAATAGAAATTATGATAAAATAAGTTACCAAGACTCCTTCCCGGCAAGGAGGGGAGTGACTTTTCAATTCCCAAGCTTGACATCTTAGTTATGAATTTGCACATCAACGTCAGACGTTGACCTTCAATAATTTTGATCTCCTTGCATTCAATGGACATGTTCTTGACTTTTTCAGCAAATTGTCCCCATATTATTGTAAATCATCCAAATATTGTGTGTTGTGTCATGATGTTTTAGGTGCCATTATCTTAGACCACAATCGTTCCTTCTTGAATCATCATTTCTATTTCCTTTTTCAAAGCCCGACAATCCTTAGTGTTATGCCCATGGACATTAGAATGATACACGCACCATACAACAGGGTCAAAACCTTTTGCATATGGATGAAAAAATATACCCTCGAAGTGGCTCAATCATGCCATAACGTTTCAACTTTTAAAATAAACTTGTGTAGGATTCTACGATTGGTGTGAAATTGTCCCTCTGCTTATGTTCCCTTTCATACTCCTGTCTTGGACTTGTAGGGTGATTGAGAGTTCTGCTATCGTGGATGAAGGTTTCTTGGAGATGGCCCCCATATTTTTTGGCGATTGAATGATTTGACATAAGACTAAGCATTGAATGTTACTTGTTGCGGAGCAACTAAGCATTGAGGATTCGTGGGTGGATAGTAGTATTGTGGGGAATCATTGAGATGCTCCCTTTTGACCTCTTTTCGACCCTGATGCCAACATGGACTCTTCATATTTCTTCTTTTGGTTAGCAAGGTTGTCCAACCTACTCTGGATTTCTTGGGTGGCTGCTTTGAGAGTCTCTTGACTTATAACTAGGAAACTCTTGAGGCCATTCTCGACCATTTCTCCTATCTTGATTGCTTCATCAGAAGGTCTGCCCATTGCGGACTTCATATTTTGAAAATAATCAGGCTCCTGAGCCTGAAGGAAGACAGTGATCAACTCATGGTCGTCCATGGGTGACTTATCTCTAGATGCTTGCTCTCTCCACTTAATGGCATATTCCCTGAAGCTTTCAGTCGGTTTCTTCTTCATATTCGAGAGGGAATTACGGTCTGGCTCAATATCAATATTGTACTAGAATTGTTTGACGAAGGCTTGGGACATGTCATCCCAAATGTGCCAGTGAGAGACATCTTGGTCAATGAATAATTCGGAGGCTACCCCCCCAAGTCTCTCCCCAAAATAAGCCATCAACAACTCTTCTTTTCCTCTCGCACTCCTCAACTGGTTGCAGTACTTTTTCAAGTGGGCGATAGGGCCACCGTGTCCATCATATTTCTCAAATTTTGGGGTCTTAAACCCTGGTGGTAAATGGATGTGAGGAAACAAGCACAAATTACTGAATGAGACACTTTTGTGACCACCTAGTACTTGTATGTTCTTTATGTTCTGCTCAAGACTTTTCATTTTCCTGACCATCTCATCTGGCTCTCCTATCTTGACAACCTTTTCATTTTCTATAGGTGACTCATACTGTGGGGTCTGATTGCGTGGAGTCAAAACCTTAAAAGCCATATCTGTAGAGAAGTATTGGCCATCATAAGCATGATATAATGGCTTGATGTTTGGCTTCGTCACAGGATTTGGTGGCGAGATTGTATACACGGGTGCGCCATACATAACGAGAAGGGTATTCCTAACAGGTAAGGCAGGAGGTTGTCACACCCCTTTTCTACCCCCAAAAGATAAATGTGTTATTAATTGTGGATGGTGGGTTAAAGAGTTTATCCAATTAAAGTAACAAACTTGAATAGGGATTATTTTATTTACAGAGTCGCCACTTGGAATTGATTTTTTGGGTGTTCCAAGTCACCTTTTGTTTGAATCCCTAGTCAAAGGAAGATTTGACTCTTTTATTATTGGTCTGCAAAACAAAGTCCGGATAAGCAATTCCGTTGAGCGGGGAGAAGGTGTAAGGCATTTCCCGAGTCCCGTGGTTCTAGCACGATCGCTTTATTGACTAAAATTAGCTTGAATTAATTTTGGACAAACTGTGATTTATTGGTTTTCATGTTTTATCTATGTACGCTTTTATTTCTTGATTAGATTTATGAGCCAACATTTACCCTATTTAAGAACAAATAAGCAGATACTTAAGACTTAAAATTTGAAGATGCCAAAATTTTAAAGCACTACGCATTTCACTTCTTACTCACTTGAATTTCAAATATCACGCTAGCCATCAATTAGTTAATTATATAAAATGGATAATTAATCACACTAAAACGAAGCCAACATGCTAATATTCTTCAAGGAACCATTCAAAGCCAACTAAAATAGGATGCTCAAAACTTAAAATATATAAAGATCACTCATGGTGTATATATTAAAAATATTGATGCAATTAAGAGATGAACCTTAAGAAGAATCTGACTTTGAGAGGTTTACAGCAGGGGAGTCCAAAAGTAAATAATAACTCCAAACAGGACCTTGACGAACTAGAAACTTCGTCGGACAAGGCGCAGACCTCGACCTCACAACAAACTTTGAATCCAACCTCTTCGAACTCAACCAACAATGAACAGACGAGGTCAACACCTGCCGGGTTTTAAATGGTGGTTCAAGGTGATTCCAAAGGAGGTTTCAGAACTGTTTAGTGCTGATTTCGAGGGTCAAAACGGGCAGCAATTTTGGTGGTTTCTCGCTACTATTGCTGCTGCGTTTTTGTTGCGGTTTTTTGTGTGAAAAAAGAGTTGTTTTGGGGTCATTTTTGCAGCTGTTTGGGGGGTAATTTCGGGCTGGAATTTAAACTGGTTTTACAGCCGAATTGCTCCTACGTTTTTGTACATGTTGCAACTGATTTGTAATTGATTAAAGGAGCTTTAGGGACTGACTTTCATGGCTGAAATATGGGCTCTTTGGGGGGTGTTGAAGGTGGTTTAATGGAGGTAATGTTTAGGAAGAAGATGAATATGTGATGAGGAAGAAGAAGAAGTGGAAGGTAGCTGATTTTTCTCCACTCTTAGAGCTTTTTGGGTCCTTCTTTTTTGTGTGTTATGTGTGTGTTTTATAGCTGAAAATGGGGTATGTGATTTGTGATAGGAGACAAGCATGGGGTACAAGGAGTGGGGAACAATGGAGAGAGTAGGGAGAAAAGTGTAGAGGGACAAGCATGGGGGACAAGTATGAAAGTGGAGTGGGGAACAAGCATGTGGGATAAGCATGGGGGAACAAAGCATGGGGGACAAGTATGTGGGACAAGCATGGGGGACAAGCATGGGGGACAAAGAAAAGTTGAGTGGGGAAACGTTTGGGAAGCTGTAAATATTCAAGCATGATCAAATATTAGGTGCTCACAGCATGCCCCTCTTTGCTTGGAAACATTAAAAGTTTCCAGGCAAAGATAAAGTGAGACGTGTGACTAAGTTTTAACCATATCGTTATTCAAAAGAGGAAGAAAATAAAAGAAAAAGGTGCAACCGAGTCCTGATTTTGGACAGCTTACATATCCCGGGTTATAAGGGAATCAGGTCGCGTGTAGTTCAAGAAAATTATTGAGTGATGAGTTCGAAAGTCGAGCTAGGTTCCGTCGAGGCTCCGGTCTGTGGCCCTGTTATTACATCAAAATCTAAAGGAACTAAACAATCCTATCAGTTATAAGTTACAAGATTCCTATTTATAAGTCTTCTGAACCTTGATCTTGAGTCTTGACTGGTTGTTCATGCAGACTCTGATCTGAACCTTGATGCTTGCTAGCTGTAGGTGCTAGTTCATTCTTCTATGGCTTCTTCTGAGAAAAACGGGAAATGTGAAGCTCGTAACTTCAGTCATGTTTTGAGCAGTCCATATCATTTCCATCTGCTTCTGCATTTGGATTCACTTTTTTTTTTTACTTTTCTTTTCTTTATTGTGGATTCAAACTTCTTCTTTTTTTCATCTCAAACCTTGTGGCTCGAGGTAAAACCTGCTCAGACATCACAACAAATAAATGAACGAATTTTTTCTGCCCTAGTTTTCACTAGGAAAATTTCGTGAGTTATTGTAACAAAATTCTAAACTACTTCTTTATTGAAAGAAAATAATAAAAAAAAGTAATGGTGTAACCTGAAAAGGTCATGATGATTTTGTTTTTTTTATTGTCCCAAAAGAATGTCTCAACTAAGGATTTGTGTTCCTTATGTTGGGAAACTATGGTCAGAGAATGGGATACCCTATATTGGCAATGATACTAGGGAGTGGTGTATCCTGCATTTAAAATCAAATCAACTAGGGAGTGGTGTACCCTATGTTGAAGAACACAACAAGGGATTGGTGTACCCTACACTGGTAAGGAGATCAGGGATTGGTGTACCCTATACTGGTAAGGAAATGTAATCAGGGGATGGCGCCATGTATTACTGAAAAGGAAATGTAACCAGGGGTTGGTGCCCTGTATTACTGGAAAAAAGAATGTTGAATCTCCTTGGTGAAAAAGTTCTACCTGGGTTAAACTATGAAAAACAAAACTCGACAAAGAGTACTTCTACCCGTAAATATGAGCTGGATCCCCCTAGGCGAAACGATTCTACGTGAGTTAAGCTACGAAAAATAACCTGGGCGAAGAGTACTTCTACCCGGAACTGTGAGCTGGATCCCCCTAGGCAAAAAGGTTCTACCTGGGTTAAACTACGAAAAACAACGTGGGCGAAGAGTACTTCTACCCGAAACTATGAGCTGGATCCCCCTAGGTGAAAAGGTTCTACCTGGGTTAAGCTACAAAAAACAACCTGAGCGAAGAGTACTTCTACCCGGAACTATGTGCTGGATCCCCCTAGGCGAAAAAGTTCTACCTGGGCTAAGCAACGAAAAACAACCTGGGCAAAAAGTACTTCTACCCGGAACTATGAGCTGGATCCCCCTAGGCAAAAAGGTTCTACCTGGGTTAAGCTATGTAAAACAACCTGAGCGAAGAGTACTTCTACCCGGAACTATGAGTTGGATCCCCCTAGGTGAAAAGGTTCTACCTGGGTTAAGCTACAAAAAACAACGTGGGCGAAGAGTACTTCTACCCGAAACTATGAGCTGGATCCCCCTATGTGAAAAGGTTCTACCTGGGTTAAGCAACGAAAAACAACCTGGGCGAAAAGTACTTCTACCCGGAACTGTGAGCTGGATCCCCCTAGGAAAAAAGGTTCTACCTGGGTTAAGCTATGTAAAACAACCTGAGCGAAGAGTACTTCTACCCGGAACTATGAGCTGGATCCCCCTAGGTAAAAAGGTTCTACCTGGGTTATGCTACAAAAAACAATCCTGGGCGAATAGTATTTCTACCCGGAAACTATGAGCTGCATCCCCATAGGCGAAAATGTTCTACCTAGGTTAAGCTACAAAAACCAATCCTGGGCGAATAGTACTTCTACCCGGAAATATGAGCTGGATCCCCATAGGCGAAAAGGTTCTACCTAGGTTAAGCTACAAAAACCAATCCTGGGCGAATAGTACTTCTTCCCAGAAATATGAGCTGGATCACCCTAGGCTAAAATGTTCTACCTGGGTTAAGCTACAAAAACCAATCCTGGGCGAATAGTACTTCTACCCGGAACTATGAGCTGGATCCCCCTAGGTGAAAAGGTTCTACCTGGGTTAAGCTACAAAATCCAATCCTGGGTGAATAGTATTTCTACCCGGAAACTATGAGCTGGACCCCCCAGGCGAAAATGTTCTACCTGGGTTAAGCAACAAAAAATAGCCTGGGCGAAGAGTGCTTCTACCCGAAACTATGAGCTGAATCCCCCTAGGCGAAAAGGTTCTACCTGGGTTAAGCTACGAAAATGAGAGGTATGAACAATAGTTATGCATGCTAAAAATAAAGGAAAGTGGAGATTTTGAGGAAACTTACCTTTGGTGACATTCGTCCTTTAGAAATCACCATTCTTCACTGTTTTGTTCATACTGCAGACAAAGAAAAATTGTGAGTTTTGAAAATAGTGGTCAATTTGTGGACCTGATGTCTTTATAAGCTTGGCTTTGTGCCCATCTTCTTTAATGATGATTTCAACCTGCCACTAGATGTTTCCTGGATACCACTAGCATGTCTGGCCCCAGAGAGCCTTTGACTTTTCAAACTTTTACATGACGGTTGGTCGCGTGGGACTTAACCTTTTCAACTTTATTTTGCCTTTGTGGAGTTTCACTTTCGACTTCTTTCCTCCGAAACTTTAAATTTCTGAGAATTGGGGAACCTTTAGCTTTTCAAACTTTGCCAAAATGGTTAGCCACTTGGGACTTAAGTTATTCAACTTCATTTTTCCTTGTAGGCACTTTCAATTTGATTTCCTCTTTACAAGAGTTTTTGATTTCTAAGCATCAGCCGCCATGGCCAGTCGGGGTCGACTTGATGTCGCTGCTGAGTCTGGGTGCCTTTTTGCATATTAGCTTATATCAAACGAAAGCCCTGTAAATCAGTCTTGCTATCCCTTCTTTGCCTTAGTTTTGGAACAGAGTTAGACCAAAATGGATTCGAATAAAAACAAACAATGGAATGGACAATGAATATAGACAAAAGGTATCCCTTTCGGGGAAGTAAAGAATGACTTATCTGGAGTATATGCGGACTTCAATGAACATGACATGCCTTTGGACTTGATATTTGATCTGTGTAAACCGTCCGACTCTTAGAAATTCATCACAACTTTTGGCTCGAAACCTAGAAACATTGCCCAGGATTATCAATACCAATGGCTGTGAAGATCCTATTTTCGATCAGTAGTGCCCTTTGCGAGTTTTCACCAGCTAAACTCTCTCAATTCTCTTCTCACCATCTCCTTATAGTGCCCTTTGCGGGTTTTCACTAACAAGACTCTCTCATTTTCATTTTCTTTGCTCGTCATCGCCCTATGGTGCCCGTGAGGGTTTTCACCAATAAGACTCTCATTTTATTTCTCTCATTTGGTTGTATCAGATCCAAGTAACTGTATCCTCCAATTCTTGAACATTCTCGTTGATTGATCGGAAGGACTTGAAAAGGATTTGGGTAAAATAGATTTAGATTGAATTACAACTTTGGAACCTTTAAAGTGAAACCATCTTCGACCATCTGTAACAACTGCCCTAGTTTCATTTTCTTTCTTTTTTTTTTTTTTTTTGGAAATGTTGATTTTTTTTATTTTGGTGTGACTGAACCCCAGAGAGAGGCTGCCTACGTATCCTTTCGGAATCAAGTCGAACGTAGTTCAATGTAACATGAACTATATTTTTTTTTCTTTTGTCTTTTTATCTGTTTTGTTTTCTTTCTCTTTCCTTTTCCTTTTCCTTTTTTTTTCTTTTTTTCTTTTTCTTTTCAATAACTCCTTCAAGTTCCAAAGAGGGTAATCAAAGAAAGGTAACCGGCTCAAAGGGTTGGCAAAAAGGGTTAATGGTGTTTGGGTAGCGAGAATGAAAGCCTTCGTCATCACAATCAAAGAGCATTAAAGGTGCGTGAAGGGTCAAACATAGTACATTTTTGACTGCATCAATTTGGAGCCAATTTCCTTTAGCTTCTTCATGATACGGAAGGATACATCTCAGAACGAGTTGCCCCATTTAAAATTTTTCGGGCCACACTTTCTTGTTGTAGGCACTAGCCATTCTTTGTTGGTACAATTGCTCGTGGCAAATTGCGGCCAATCATTTTTCATCCATCAATGTCAATTATTTCAAACGGTTCTTGACCCAATCTTTATCCTCAATCTCGGCTTCAACAATGATCCGAAGAGAGGGAATCTCAACTTCATTCCAATTTTCTATTTATTTTCTTACAAGCCTTGTCTTCAAAATATTTTGTTTCTTGATCTATTATTTCGGGGTCTGACAATGTTTTAGGATCTGGGCGTGAAGTTCGCAAGCATGTCATGTCATTAAAATCTGCATTAACAGAACTCTAAAGAGAATAAAAAAAGTGACAAGATTAAGAAAAGAAACATTCCCCGACAATGAAATATTAATTTCATTTGATTTTTTTTAAAAACGTTTTTAAGATAGAAGGGTTTACATCAGAAAGCAAAGCAGTGAAGTAAAAATATTCGGATTAGATCCTGAAATAATTCGGACGCAGAAAAGATAGCAAGACCGGCTACCGAGACTCCCATATGACAGAGAAATTTTCAGGTTTGGCGCCCGTTTTTAGGTTTCTCTTCTGTCTCGGCAATGGCTGCAATGGCCTTCATTGCCAGATCAAATTTCTCATCTTCACAGATCATTCCGATTACTAGCCCATTGGTGTGAGTAGGCAGAGAATTGTTCATCATATTAGGGGCATCTTCATCCCTAAGCACTATCTTCTTGACATTGATGAGGTCTTCCACTACTCTCTTAAGAGTCTAACAGTCTTCTGTATCATGTCTGACTGCTCCAGAGTGGTATTCACATCTAGCATTACCCTGGTGCGAATGGGGATTCAGGGTTTGGCCGGTTCAAGGCTACTGGCCACAGTGGACCTAGCCTAACTTAGCTTTTGGAACAAGATCGAGTATGATTCACCAGCAGGAGTAATCCATCTCGGGAGGCTCTCTCTCTTTCTTTTTTTCCTTTTTTTTTGATTTTTTTTTCATATCTTGATTTTTTCTCTTTTTGTTGTTTTTCGCTCTTTGTTTTTCTCTATTATTTTTTGTCACTCTTTCTCTTTTTCTTTTTTTTTTCACTCAATGTTTTTTCGATTTTTTTTTATTTTATATTTTTTTACTCAATTTGTTTATGGCTATGATCGAATCCGATGGGGATTGCCTACGTATTATGACGCCGCATGAATCAGATCATTACGTAGTTCAGGAATACTGGGAACAAAGTACATAAGCTAGCTCTTTTTTCTTTTGGAATGTTTGAAAAGAAGAATTCTTAAAGGAGAAAGAAAATATTTTTTTTTGGATTTTGATTATTTTTGGATTTTGGATTTTTTGGGAGAAACAAAGACTTCTAAAGAAGGAAAAAATATATTTTTGGAATATTTTTTTTTCAAATGAAAGACTTCTAAAAAGAAAGAAAATATTTTTTTTTCCGGTGAGAATCAGACTCGAGTAGTTCGGTGGATCAGAAATAAAATAGATAAACTAACTTTTTTTCATATACAATTAATCCGATAAAATTTTCTAGCAAAGAAAATATTTTTTTTTTCGATTGTTTTTTTTTTTGGAATTGGTGTAAGAAAAACTTCTAAAGTAAAAAAAACTATTTTTGTTTTTGTTTTTTTTTAAATTTCAAAAGAAAGATTTTTTTTTTGGATTTTGGGAGAAAGACTTAAAAAAAAGGAAGAAAATATTTTTGGACTTTTGCTCTAAAAAAAATGAAGCTTCTAAAGAAGTAATTAAAGGAAAATATCTTTTTGGATTTTTAAAAATTGGGGGCCGAAACAGATGAGGTTTGCCTACGTATCTCACATCCGGTGAGAATCAGACCCGCGTAGTTCGGTAAAAATTGACTATGTTTTTTTTTATATATGAAAATTAATCTTTAAAAACCATATGCACTAAACCACATCATTTTTCTCTCTTCGTTCAACCGATATATGCTAAAGTCGGTCGACATGAAAGCCTCCCAAATAATGCAACAAGTAGCACATAACATGACATAATGGTCTCAACAAGGTACCTGTCCTAAAACAGAACTCGGCCCATGAGTCGAGCGCTGCTAAGTAAAATACACATGATGAAAATAAAGTGTAGCCTACTAGAGATATTTATTGCTTGTGGCTTGTTCTTCTAAGTTTGTAAATCCTAAAGGAGATGGTATCTAGATCTGGCTTACCCGGACGGATAACCCGAGCCGAGGAGCGTCAAGCATTACCAGTAGTAGAACAACACTGGCTAGCTAACGGCTCTCCCGCCTAAACATGTGTGACTAAATCCTTCACCAAAAGATGGTAGGCTAACTGCTTTATCTCAACACAGAAATTTTGTGATGCTGGTAGGCAAACACAACATAACTAATTATCAGAAGACTCAGTGGGATGCGAGAGAGGATACAATTTATATGTACAGTTCAACAATATCAAGACAGTAAAAAGTGTACAAGTAGCACATTAGTCCCAAATAAATCACAATATATACAAAAATTAATAAAGCCAAATAAAGTCAATGTACAAGCTCGAATTCTTGAATTCCCCAGCAGAGTCGCCAGAGCTGTCACACCTTTTTTCTACCCCCAAAAGATAAATGTGTTATTGATTGAGGATGGTGGGTTAACGAGTTTCTCCAATTAAAGTGACAAACTTGAATAGGGATTATTTTATTTACAGAGTCGCCACTTGAAATTGATTTTTTGGGTGTTCCAAGTCACCTTTTGTTTGAATCCCTAGTCAAAGGAAGATTTGACTATTTTATTATTGGTCTACAAAACAAAGTGCGGATAAGGAATTCCGTTGACCGGGGAGAAGGTGTAAGGCATTCCCCGAGTCCCATGGTTCTAGCACGATCGCTTTATTGACTAAAATTGGCTTGAATTAATTTTGGACAAACTGTGATTTATTGGTTTACATGTTTTATCTATGTACGCTTTTATTTCTTGATTAGATTTATGAGCCAACATTTACCCCATTTAAGAACAAATAAGCAGATACTTAAGACTTAAACTTTGAAGATGCCAAAATTTTAAAGCACTACGCATTTCACTTCTTACTCACTTGAATTTCAAATATCACGCTAGCCATCAATTAGTTAATTATATCAAATGGATAATTAATCACACTAAAATGAAGCCAACATGCTAATATTCTTCAAGGAACGATTCAAAGCCAACTAAAATAGGATGCTCAAAACTTAAAATATATAAAGATCACTCATGGTGTATATATTAAAAATATTGATGCAAATAGAGATGAACCATAAGAAGAATATGACTTTGAGAGGTTTACAGCAGGGGAGTCCAAAAGTAAATAATAACTCCAAACAGGACCTTGACGAACTAGAAACTTCGTCGAAAAGGCGCATACCTCACAACAAACTTTGAACCCAACCTCTTCGAACTCAACCAACAATGAACGGACGAGGTCAACACCTATCGGGTTTTAAATGGTGGTTCAAGGTGATTCCAATGGAGGTTTCAGAACTGTTTAATGCTGATTTCGAGGGTCAAAACAGGCAGCAATTTTGGTGGTTTCTCGCTACTATTGCTGCTGCATTTTTGTTGCGGTTTTTTGTGTGAAAAAAGAGCTGTGTTTGGGGTCATTTTCGCTGCTCTTTGGGGGGTAATTTTGGGCTGGAATTTGAACTGGTTTTACAGCCGAACTGCTCCTACATTTTTGTACATGTTGTAGCTGATTTTCAATTGATTAAAGGAGCTTTAGGGACTGACTTTCATGGCTGAAATATGGGCTCTTTGGGGGGTGTTGAGGGTGGTTTAATGGAGGTAATGTTTAGGAAGAAGATGAATATGTGATGAGGAAGAAGAAGAAGTGGAAGGTAGCTGATTTTTCTCCTACTCTTAGAGCTTTTTGGGTCCTTCTTTTTTGTGTGTTATGTGTGTGTTTTATAGCTGAAAATGGGGTATGGGATTTGTGATAGGAGACAAGCATGGGGGACAAGGAGTGTGGAACAATGGAGAGAGTAGGGAGCAAAGTGTGGAGGGACAAACATGGGGGACAAGTATGAAAGTGGAGTGGGGAACAAGCATGTGGGATAAGCATGGAGGAACAAAGCATGGTGGACAAGTATGTGGGACAAAGAAAAGTTGAGTGGGGACACGTCTGGGAAGCGGTAAATATTCAAGCACGGTAAAAAATTAGGTGCTCACAGAGGTCACACATTGGAGGTACTAGGGGAGGCAGGGAAACTGTAGTTTGGCATATACCCCGGAGGTAGAATGTGATCACTCATTATGGGGAGCGGTGGTTGAGTATCCAGGGGTACGGTGGAAGTTCCCTCTGAGGGATCCTGAGGCGTAGGTTGACCGGAGACCCAAGTTTGATACACATCAGACAATTATTGTTTCAATCTTCTTACTTTCTCCAACTCTTGCTCAACTGATTGACCCTGAGGGTCGTCACTGACCAACTCGATTTCGTCAATGTTAGCCATCAGTACCTTTCCTTTAGATATGGTGAAGTAATAATGTGTTGCCAGTTTCACCACAAACCAATAACCTTAAACTTAATAGATAAGAGACAACAAACGTGTTAGGGTTAAGCATTTTATAGATATGAATCACATGTAATATGCCATGCTCCTAACATTATCATCACATCTAACATGACTTTGGAAGGCTTCATGTTTCATTCCGGTTTATAAGGTTGATATCTATTGGCACTTTTATTTTCTTCTTCTTTTTTTTTACTCTCCTTATTCTGATCCCTCATTTTAGAGTCGTTGAAGAATATTTCGACCGAACCTTTCGGGGTTGCCTGCGTATCATGTCGCCGCATGAATCATATCATTACGTATTTCAGGGTACCAGAAATAAAGTAAATAAGCTAACTCTTTTTCTAATTTATTTATCAATCTTCTTTTTAAATCATACAACAAAAGCTCCTAACAAGGTAAATATTTTGGATTTTGAATTTTCTCTCTTTTGTTATTCAAAATTTTCGAAAAAAGACTTCTAAACAAGAAAGAAGTTTTTTTGGATTTTTTTATTTTATTTTATGTTTTTTGATAATTTAAGAAAGAAAGAATTTTTTTTTTTTGATTTTTGAATTTATTTTTTGGAGAAAGACTTTTAAAAAGGGAAGAAAATATTTTTGGATTTGACGTCTCAAAGAAAGATTTCTATAGAAGGAAAATTTTGGATTTTTAAAAATTGGGAGGCGGAACCAATGAGATTTGCCTACGTATCTCACATCCGGTGAGAATCAGACCTACGTAGTTCGGTCAAACCGACTATTTTTCTCTTTTTGATTTTTTATGAAAATTAATCTTTATACCTCACACCGGGCTACTACAAAATCTTAGTAAAAAATATTATTTGTACCAAACTAGGCAAATGATTTTTTTTTTTTTAATAATTCCACTCAACTAATTTTCTAAATCCGGTCAACAATGTGAGAAAGCCTTCCAAATGTTACAGTAAGTAACACATAAGTGAACATGATGGTCTCAAAAAGGATACCCTTCTTATACGAGCCCGACCCCTATGTCGAGCTTCGCTAAGTCGAATGATGCAATGAAACGATCCTACTAGGGATAACCAGGCATGTGGATTGTTCTTCTAGGTTTTTAAATCTTATAGGAGAAGGTATCTAGACCTGGCTTACTTAGGCGGACAACCCAAGCCGAGGAGCGTCAGCGTGCCAGCCGTAGAACGATTTCAGCTTTACTGGTGGTTCTCCCCGCCTAAACATGTGTGATTAAGTCCTTCGCCTAGAGCATGTCTACAGACTGGCTTTATCTCAGACAGAAAATTTTGTGGAACTGGTCAGCACACACAACACTATTACTTATCAGAAGACTCAGATGGAGTGCGAGAGAAGACAGTTTATATATACAGTTCAAACAATATCAAAGCAGTAAATGAGCGATAATTAACACATTATGCTCATATACACAGTAATATCCAAAATAATAAAAGCCAAAAATTAATCAATGTACAATCTCGAATTCTTATATACTCCCCAACGGAGTCGCCAAAGCGGTCACACCCTTATTTTACCCCCAAAAAGATATGTGTTGTGGATTGTTGTGAGTTAAAGAGTTTTTCCAATTAGAGTGATGAATTTGAGTAGAGATTTATTTTATTTACAGAGTCGCTACTTGGAATTGATTTTTCGGTGTTCCAAGTCACATTTTATTTGAATCCCTAGTCAAAGGAAGGTTTGACTCTATTTTTATCGGTCCGCGAAAAGAAAGTTCGGGTAAGTAATTTTGTTGACCGGGGAGAAGGTGTAAGGCATTTTCCAAGTCCCGTGGTTCTAGAACGACCTCTTTTATTGAATAAGTTTGGCTTAAAATAATTTTGGATAAACTAAATTTTATTTGATTTTTCAAGTTTTGCCTATGTCCGCTTTTTATTGCTCGATTATTGGGATTATTAAAGAATATTTGAATAATATTACGGTGTTATAACCCCGCTACGCAAGCGAATCCGCGATTATATTAAGGGATTAATTAAAGTAGAAATTAATTAAAGCTATTGGATATGGTATGAATTTATTGAATGTTAAATATCACGCTATGCAAGCGAGTCCGTGAAGTTAAAACGCGCCTACTAGTTGCCTAGTATTTAAGATAATTAAAATAATTATTAAGGTGATTAAGTTTTCTGAGTTATTTTAACTATATATATATAATGAGATTGTTATTGAATTTATTTGACTAAATTATTATGTAATATTAGACCAGCTTATGATAAAACAAATGAGCCAACTTCTTGATTTATTGGCTCGGCTAAAGAAACTTATTTGATTACCCCGAATGCATACAAGGCCTCAAAGATATGCTAATGACAAAGAATATTCCCCTTTTTATTATTATACTAGTGATGTTGTCCGCGCTTTGCGCGGTCAAGAAAAAGAATCTGTAAAATACTCGGTATTTTTTGTAAATTGGTTAAGATAGGAGAATGAATTTCATGTATATTCATACAAAAACTAATTTTATAAGTAGATTAAATCATAAATATAGTACTTTTTTCGGCTTACTCTAACACTCAATATATCACTAAGTTTAGAATAATAATCGAAGAAATTCTTAAGAAAGAATCTCTTATTATATGAAGATAAAGAGTGTTGGTCTTTTCTTGCAGTTATAACTTATATATAGATTTTTTTCATCTTCCGATCTCCCTCAATTGTATTCTCCCTTCTAACAATACCAATCTTCTCTAGCCCCTCTATTTTTATCCTCATAAAATGATTAAGAATTTTAAATGTTTTGAGTCATCTTGCAAACTTGAGATAGTCCAAAGTTATGAAGGAAACGAAGTCAAAAAGCAAAATTATAGATGAACGTGGAGAAGAATATGAGTAATGGAAATTCAACAACAAAGAAGTATTATGAGAATAACTAAAAAAGAACTTATATAAGTATACAAACAATTGAACACCATAAGGTGGTATTAACTTATACATTAAACATTTGAAAGATACGCACATGAAATGCTAAGAGAGTTATGGCTATTAAGAAGAGATTAAGAGGTGTGAGATAAAAAAATATTACTCTCTCAGTTCACTTTTACTTTTTTACTATATTAAAAATATATTTTTATTTTTACTGTCTATTTTAGCAAATCAAGATAAAAGACATTCTTTTTTTCTTGTTTTACCTTCATCATTAGCTATTCATTATCCGAAATATTCCTAAGACTTTCTAAAATGCTATCATTATTATGGGTAAAATATAAAATTTTAAAGGTAGTACAAAGTCAAAAGGGAATAACTAAAAGTGAACGAATGAAGTACTTGATAAAACTATTATGACACCTCTCAATAATTACAAATTACATTTATCTTTTTCTCCTATTTTTGGATATTTTTTCTATTTTAATTATTTACCTCATTATATAATTAAATAACAAAATATAAATCTCCTCATTGAAGAGACACCTCCCCACTTATTGAGGTTAGGAAATGTCCATGAACGCAAAAAGTCACAATTAGGGAAACAAATTCCTTTATACTTATTAGAAGTCCTAATAACAATATCATTAACCAATAACTAACCAGGTTACAACGCCTCCTGATCTATGTTCTTGTGCTTTTCAATATTTAAAATGTACAATAACTAATAAAGAAAATTTTCAAATTGCATAAGATCTACTAACAATTAAATCGTGTACTTGCCCACAGGAATAATTAGCAGCTCACATCATAGTCTTGTACAAAAAATATCACATCTGGAAATTACACATCTAGATAATAACTACTGAAAATCCACCTTTTATTGGAGCAAGGAATTACAGCATGATGCATCGATCGGCACTTGCCTCAACGATTCTTGTGCAGACGTAAGTCTTGTCCAATATAATGAATTACAAATTACATATGGTTCTTCAAAAAAAATTTTGTCATTTATGTAAGATTTTCTTACGTTTTGGTGGCCCAATAAATTTAAGGCCCATAATTAATATTTAATTAATGAGCAAATTTCATCCGTCCGATCGGTTACTTGATAGACGTACCGAATTAAACAAGAACCTTTATAAATTGGTCTTATCCCCACCCATTAGGGTTACCGTATTTTATTTTCTCTCTTCCATCACTAAAGTCGGCTGTAACGAAAGCTAGGGCAAGGGGCGAGAAACCAATTTGAATTAACGCTTCCGCTTCACGATGATGACTTACGATTGAGGTATGTTTTCTGTACGATTTTGCGTAAGATTATCATGTTCAAGATCCTGGTATGCAATTAAGTTTATGTTTACACGTGATATCACGAGCCTGAATTGTTTGAACTGATAATCTTCGATTATAAAGACATTAATTCATGACGTATGTGATACACCATCAAACTAGACAAAGTTTTATTCTTGATTTGGATAAATTCTGACTTATGACTTGGACATATATGTGTTCTTATGGGAATTGAATCCCGTAGTGGCCAAGCTGCACCGTCACTGTACCAAAGGGAACATGAAGTTGTTGTGTCTTCTAATATTTGACCCAATAAAATATTTGGTAATTTGTTTTAAAGGGTTGACACATATTATTTTATTAGTTTACGTTTCCCAGCCATACATATGTACCTACTCTGTCGCAACACCTTTGGCCAAACCTAGATCAATTGTTATTGTTTATTGATCTAACTTATTTAAGTACTGATCTCGGTGTAAGAATATGACAAAAGTATTTCTCTATACTTAATAGATTTTTTATTATATAAGTTGTGATATTAGAAGAGAATGATTATAATGATGTGCAAGAATTTGATGATACGAGAGTAATATTAATGATGCCCTAATGTCATAAGTTGGTTTGAAACTAGTTATTTATTTCTTGTTTTGGGCTATTAGGTGGGTGAAACTATTAATTGTTTATTTATGTATGTAATTAATGCTTATATAGTTTGTTAGTCACCAAAGTGATCAAACTAGATTGTTTAAAGTACTCACATACATAAAATCTTTAGATATTTATTTTATGTATGCACTTATGTTATATAGTTTGTTAGTCACCAAAGTGGCCAAACTAGTTTGTTTATGAAAATATGCATACATAAAATTATAGTTTATCCATGAAATTAATGAAATACCTATAATTAAAAATTAGTGGATAAATTAATTTTTATTATTGCTAGAACTTAAGGATTTACCCAAAGGTGAATCAATTATTCTATCAATAGTGAATATGATGAGGTAAATTAATATTCTTAGTCAAATATATATTGTCTGTCCAAAGATGGCATATATATTTAGTTAAAAATATTTAATTACCTATTAAAGACTAAATGACATTTAAATTATGATAGTGTGTCGTAGCATTTACCCAAAGGAGAATTGCAATATGCCTTAACTGTTGTGTTGAATCCATATTGATTTGTGAGCATGTATTATCTATTTTGCAGCTATTCCTTTTCATTCGCTTGCTTCGTCTGTTACTGTGTTCAACGGATTGAACTTCTCTGAATGTCATGAACAAGTCCAGTTCCACTCAGGTGTGATGGATCTTGACTTGGCTCTGCTAAATGATAAACCCGCTACCATTACTGATTCGAGCAGTGCGGATGAGAAGTCTTTCCATAAAGCATGGGAACGCTCTAACAGGCTAAGCCTTTTGTTTATGCGAATGAATATTGCCAACAACATTAAGAGTACTATTCCACAAACAGAAAATGCCAGGGAATACCTGAAGTTTGTGGAAGAACATTTTCGTTCTGCAGATAAGTCTCTCGCTGGTACAGTAATGGCTGAACTCACGACCACGAAGTTTGATGGATCACGTAGTATGCAAAACCATATCATCGAGATGACTAACATTGCAGCAAGACTTCAGACCTTGGGGATGAAAGTGGATGATTCCTTCTTGGTTTAGTTTATTCTAAACTCGTTTCCTCCTGAGTATGGACCTTTTCAAATTAACTATAACACTATTAATGATAAGTGGAATGTTAGTGAATTATCCAGTATGCTTACTTAGGAGGAGTCAAGACCTAAGAAACAAGTGAGTCATTTAATTAACCTCATGGGTCAAGGAGCTGGTAAAGGACTTAAAGTGAAGCCCAACAATTTCAAGAAGAAGAAAGCACCTGCTAAAGCTCCACAGGATGCTAAGAAGTAACATAAGGTAGATACGTGTCGTTTCTGTAACAAGGAAGGACACTATCAGAAAGATTTATTGAAACGTAAAGCTTGGTTCGAAAAGAAAGGTACAATTAGTGCTTTTGTATGTTTCGAATCAAATTTAATAGAAGTTCCTAATAATACTTGGTGGCTTGATTCTGGTGCAAATTCTTATGTATCTACTACGTTGCAGGGATTCCTTACGATCCAAACTACAAATCCAAATACGGATTTCTTATTCATGGGAAATCGTATGAAGTCTCCAATTGAAGGCATATGGACTTATCGTTTAATCATGGAGACTGGACGTCACCTTGATCTATTATAGACTCTTTATGTACCTTCAGTTTCTAGGAATTTGATTTCTCTTTCAAGACTTGATGTTTCTGGATTTGAGTTAAAGTTTGGAAATGGATGTTTTAATTTATATAAGAATACTATTTTTTATGGTTCTGGTTTTCTTAGTGATGGTTTATATAAATTGAAACTCGATATTGATTTTTTTGAATCCCTTCTTAATGTTCAACATAATATTGGAATTAAACGTAGTTCACTATATGAAAGTTCTGCTTACTTGTGGCATAGACGTTTGGGTCATATATCCAAGGAAAGGTTAGAAATATTAGTAAAGAATGAGATTTTTCCAAATCTAAATTTTACTAATCTTACTATATGTTTGGATTGCATTAAGGGAAAGCAAACCAAGCATAGTAAGAAAGGTTCCACAAGAAGCACCCAGCTTCTTGAAATTATATACACCGATATTTGTGGACCCTTTGATGTTCCATATTTTGGTGGAGAGAAATATTTTATCACTTTTATCGATGATTTTTTTACATTATGGATACGTCTATTTGCTGAAAGAAAAATCTCAAGCAACAGATGCTCTCAAGGTGTTTGTTAATGAGGTTGAAA